>NW_016157904.1:0-6233 GCF_001687245.7 Rhagoletis zephyria
CCACTAAATCATTGTACAAATAACAGAACAATTCCCACGCACAACTCTACATCCTCCGATGCATNATATATTAAGAATATGGCGTTATCTCTGTCCATTTATTGGGACACTCAACGCCATTAACTATTATCTTATTAAATTAAGTTTTACTAATGTATCTGTGTATTTGATGTATCAAATTTAATTCTTTTAAGATAATAATGAATAAAACTTACTTACTACTTACTTACTTACTACTTACTAATGTCTGGAGTTTTAGGTGCACCACCTCTTCCCCCTTCGCTACCTCCACTAAATCATTGTACAAATAACAGAACAATTCCCACGCACAACTCTACATCCTCCGATGCATGATAGTTACATAAATAAAATAGTAAAATCATTGAGAGGCAGTCTGGCGTTTGCCAGCAATATAATTTAAATATTCAAAACTCAAACTCACAACAATCGTGAACAATTTAATTTTTTTATTTTCATTTTATACGATTTTAAAATGCTTGCAAACGTCAGAAAAATATCATGGCCGACGAATCTAGAGAATGAATTTACCTTGTAACATTTTTATCATGCTCTGATGTATTCTTTAATTGCTATCAATGTGTCTCTATCTGGTTTGGATCGGAAGATATTTGATTTTGTCCATTTTTTCCCAAAACAGAACACAGTGCGCCGCGCCAGCGCCCCATGTCGCAGTAAGGCCACCGTTACTCCTCGATGCGGCTCGGTGTCGAGGAGGCGCCGTTATAACACAGTCGATTCATTCCCTCCTGGCTGCAAACCGTCCAATGGGCACGGTGTCGCGTCACTCCCTGGATTGGGAGGTGACAGTTCTTGGTCACCGTTCGCTGGCAGCCCCAATCTGGAGAAAAGGCAGCGGAGAAGCGACGAGCGTGTCAACGATACCGCAGACCAAAGAGGCTGGTTGGCGATGCAGCTAAGCCATGAGTTATAATAAATTTAATAATCGCGCATTCCTATTGCAAAATGTGTGGAAGCAAATACTTTTAAAAAGTATGCGTCTTTTAAAAAAATTGTGGGTACATCACTATTATATAAGTGATTTGTGTTATTTATTATTACCCTTTTAAGGTATTATATTCGTTTTTCGTTTTAAAACTATATTATAACAAGATCTCATTTTTAAAATAAAAGATTTGTTAAATCGATTTCATAAATTTTATTAAAAAAATAGCGATTTTTGGGTATTTTTTCAGAAATTGCGCTTTTTATTTAAACAATCTGGACACCCTGATAGGAGGAAAGAGAAATGAGGAAAAATTGCTAGGGAGTTTCTATTCAGAATCGGGCTGACAGTTTCGGGCTTGCAAATATTCTGATATTTCACAACCCAAGAGGCTACACTTCCACGGCGATATATGCTCGAACCTTGTGAGACCATACACATAACGGGTTACATTATTAAACAAAATATCAACCTTGCGCATCGAGTTGCTATCAATCTTGCTGTAAACATCCTCAGCGTATGTGATTTGAGGCATCATTATTTGTAGGACAAGCTGACGCCTTGTGCTCAGTGTAGTGTAAGATCCAGACACTTTTAAATTTCTTAAAGTTGCATAAACCCTCCCAACCATTGCATTGATATGGTCTGTATAAGTCAGGTTAGAGTTTAGTATAAACCCTAAATTGGTTACCTTGCTGACGATTTTCAGAAGTTTGTTAGCGATAACCAGCGGCGATAAAAAGCTGAAATCTATGTTTTTCTTATTATGTATTGGTAAAACAAGTGATTTATCGCGTTTTTTTTTTAAGGAAAGTCGGTGCCGAAGTTGCCTTTGGTATAATTTAGGTTAGTATTAAATTTTGACGAAATCTGTCAATAACCACGATCACCTCCCATGTAGTAATCCACAATATTTTTGTTTTGTTATTTTTTTCGAATTTCGCTGTTAAAATTTACATTTCAAATATATAAACAAACATTTGCACCAGTCATTGCCTATGGGTTAATGACAAAAGAATCCTATACATGCACAATATTTCACGTATTAATTTTCAAATAAGCATATTGTCAAGGGCTGGTTTACTGTATACCATGATACAAAAATAGAAGGTAGTTTCATTTATTGACATTCGTTGTTGTTGCCGACCACTTGACTTTTGATAAGTTTAAGACATTTAACTAAAATCATGCTACCAGATTCATTAGCAGCAAAATGTTTGTTTTTTGGAAATTCAAGATAGTGAAGTTGGATAAATATATTAAAAGAAATGTCTTGCGCGTTTCCAAATTGCAAGAATTCGGTACATCTGTGTAAAGGTTCGAAAATAAAGTTTTTTGTTTTTCCCAGGATAGAGTACGTAATACGATCTAATGCAGTTTGGTGACAAATTGCTAACGCAAAGTACTTTTAAATCTCTGAACGAGGTACCGTTAAACGTGGAAGAGGGAGGAGGTCGAGTTAAAAAGCTGCCCTGCAGCTTTTAACTTTTTGGATTCTTTCTGATAAAGATTTGACGCTGCTAAAATATATATATACATACATACACAGATACATATAAGCACAAAACCGTGTATTTGTGAGAGGCATTATCCACATAAGATCAAAACTACTGCAGTTCGGGTGCGGTTCGGTTATTTGAACAACGATTTTGGGTTATCGTGTCCAAACACATGACCCGAATCAAAAAATTTTAACATATACATATTGTACGTCTAGATTAAGCTTTAATTTGAAACTAAGATTTCGGTTTGAAATATGCATTTTTTTTTTGTAAATTTCGAGGTGGATTTTGCGCAAAAATAATGTGGATGGCGTAACCGGAATTGAACGGATGAGGTTATTTTTTCTGGCGCGGGCGAAGACCACTAACGCGGAAAGGAGTTTTGCGCAAATATACTGCTGATGGCCCAACACGAGTTTAGTTTTTCTTTGTGAAAATGCCAATTGTACCCCATTTTGAAATGGGCAGGGAGGCGAAGGTTGACTTTTCTTCAAGTTTATACTGTGCTCCTTCTAATGTCTGGAGTTTTAGGTGCACCACCTCTTCCCCCTTCGCTACCTCCACAAAATCATTGTACAAATAACAGAACTATTCCCACGCACAACTCTAAATCCTCTGATGCATGATAAAAACATAACAAGGTAAAATCATTGAGAGGCAGTCTGGCATTTGCCAGCAATATAATTTAAATATTCAAAACTCAAACTCATACAAACACTCTCATTTTCAATCTCAAAAAACAACAATCGTGAACAATTTTATTTTTTTATTTTCAGTTTTATATGATTTTAAAATGCTTGTAAACGTCAGAAAAAAGTCATGGCCGACGAATCTAGAGAATGAATTTACCTTGTAACATTTTTATCATGCTCTGATGTATTCTTTGATTGCTATCAATGTGTCTCTATCTGGTTTGGATCGGAAGATATTTGATTTTGTCCATTTTTTCCCAAAACAGAACACAGTGCGCCGCGCCAGCGCCCCATGTCGCAGTAAGGCCACCGTTACTTCTGATGCGGCCCGGAGTCGAAGAGGCGCCGTTATAACACAGTCGATTCATTCCCTCCTGGCTGCAAACCGTCCAATGGGCACGGTGTCGCGTCACACCCTGGATTGGGAGGTGACAGTTCTTGGTCACCGTTCGCTGGCAGCCCCAATCTGGAGAAAAGGCAGCGGAGAAGCGACGAGCGTGTCAACGATACCGCAGACCAAAGAGGCTGGTTGGCGATGCAGCTAAGCCATGAGTTATAATAAATTTAATAATTGCGCATTCCTATTGCAAAATGTGTGAAGCAAATACTTTTAAAAAGGTTGCGTCTTTTAAAGAAAATTGTTTGTACATCATTATTATATAAGTGATTTGTGTTATTTATTATTACCCTTTTAAGGTATTATATTCGTTTTTGGTTTTAAAACTATATTATAACAAGATCTCATTTTTTAAATAAAAGATTTGTTAAATCGATTTCATAAATTTTATTTAAAAAAATGGCGATTTTTGGGTATTTTTTTTCAGAAATTGCGCTTTATATTTAAACAATCTGGACACCCTGATAGGAGGAAAGAGAAATGAGGAAAAATTGCTAGGGAGTTTCTATTCAGAATCGGGCTGACAGTTTCGGGCTTGCAAATATTCTGATATTTCACAACCCAAGAGGCTACACTTCCTCGGCGATATATGCTCGAACCTTGTGAGACCATACACATAACGGGTTACATTATTATACAAAATATCAACCTTGCGCATCGAGTTGCTATCAATCTTGCTGTAAACTTCCTCAGCGTATGTGATTTGAGGCATCATTATTTGTAGGGCAAGCTGACGCCTTGTGCTCAGTGGAGTGTGAGATCCAGACACTTTTAAATTTCTTAAAGTTGCATAAACCCTCCCGACCATTGCATTGATATGGTCTGTATAAGTCAGGTTAGAGTTTAGTATAAACCCTAAATTGGTTACCTTGCTGACGATTTTCAGATGTTTGTTAGCGATAACCAGCGGTGATAAAAAGCTGAAATCTATGTTTTTCTTATTATGTATTGGTAAAGCAAGTGATTTATCGCGTTTTTTAAGGAAAGTCGGTGCCGAAGTTGCCTTCGGTATAATTTAGGTTAGTATTAAATTTTGACGAAATCTGTCAATAACCACGATCACCTCCCATGTAGTAATCAACAACATTTTTGTTTTGTAATTTTTTCGAATTTCGCTGTTAAAATTTACATTTCAAATATATAAACAAACATTTGCACCAGTCATTGCCTATGGGTTAATGACAAAAGAATCCTATACATGCACAATATTTCACGTATTAATTTTCAAATAAGCATATTGTCAAGGGCTGGTTTACTGTATACCATGATACAAAAATAGAAGGTAGTTTCATTTATTGACATTCGTTGTTGTTGCCGACCACTTGACTTTTGATAAGTTTAAGACATTTAACTAAAATCATGCTACCAGATTCATTAGCAGCAAAATTTTTGTTTCTTAANAAAAGAATCCTATACATGCACAATATTTCACGTATTAATTTTCAAATAAGAATATTGTCAAAGGCTGGTTTACTGTATACCATGATACAAAAATAGAAGGTCGTTTAATTTATTGACATTCGTTGTTGTTGCCGACCACTTGACTTTTGATAAGTTTAGGACATTTAACTAAAATCATGCTACCAGATTCATTAGCAGCAAAATTTTTGTTTCTTAAAAATTCAAGATAGTGAAGTTGGATAAATATATTAAAAGAAATGTCTTGCGCGTTTCCAAATTGCAAGAATTCGGTACACCTGTGCAAAGGTTCGAAAATAAAGTTTTTTGTTTTTCCCAGGATAGAGTACGTAATACGATCTAATGCAGTTTGGTGACAAATTGCTGACGCAAAGTACTTTCNATGTCTTGCGCGTTTCCAAATTGCAAGAATTCGGTACATCTGTGTAAAGGTTCGAAAATAAAGTTTTTTGTTTTTCCCAGGATAGAGTACGTAATACGATCTAATGCAGTTTGGTGACAAATTGCTAACGCAAAGTACTTTTAAATCTCTGAACGAGGTACCGTTAAACGTGGAAGAGGGAGGAGGTCGAGTTAAAAAGCTGCCCTGCAACTTTTAACTTTTTGGATTCTTTCTGATAAAGATGTGACGCTGCTAAAATATATATATGGGGCATTTCACCTCAAGTGACCCAACTTTTGAAATCTATGTCTTCCGATCGGGATGAAATTTGCACCAAGGTTAGTCCTAAAAAATAGTAGTTATGACACAAAATTTCAATGGGATCGGTCAAACACACTCCGAGTTGGAGGGTCTAGAATTTTGACATTTTGGTCAAACGGCCATTTTTTCGGATCCATATAACTAATTACCTATTGTATTTAGACAATTTTTTCAGGAATGTTTTCGATAGATTTCTCTTCAGTCTTTACAAATTTTATTTTTTTTAAATTAAAATGAAAATTTTTAAATTTTTTTTTTTTAAATAAAAAATAATTTTTATGTTTTTTTCAAAAAGGGGTATTTTTTTTTTATTTTTTTTTGCTCAAAAGAAAGCTTAGGTATTTTCTTTAGAGCTTTGTGGTCGCTTAGTGGGATGCAACTTGTGTATCAATCAAAATAGCGTTTAGTAACTCGAAACAGCGGTTTTTTTAATTTTTAATATATGACCTATTGTCTTCTTTTTTTCGTATTATTGTGTAAGTGTCTCGGAAACCTGAAAATAAAACTTATATGAGAAGGTATATACAATTACCTTTCCAACGGTATATAACACGCC
>NW_016157904.1:7112-27079 GCF_001687245.7 Rhagoletis zephyria
ATATACATACATACACAGATACATATAAGCACAAAACCGTGTATTTGTGAGAGGCATTATCCACATAAGATGAAAACTACTGCAGTTCGGGTACGGTTCGGTTATTTGAACAATGATTTTGGGTTATCGTGTCCAAACACGTGACCCGAATCAAAAAATTTTAACATATACATATTGTACGTCTAGATTAAGCTTTAATTTGAAACTAAGATTTCGGTTTGAAATATGCATTTTTTTTTGTAAATTTCGAGGTGGATTTTGCGCAAAAATAATGTGGATGGCGTAACCGGAATTGAACGGATGAGGTTATTTTTTCTGGCGCGGAGGAGTTTTGCGCAAATATACTGCTGATGGCCCAACACGAGTTTAGTTTTTCTTTGTGAAAATGCCAATTGTACCCCATTTTGAAATGGGCAAGGAGGCGAAGGTTGCCTTTTCTTCAAGTTTATACTGTGCTCTTTCTAATGTCTGGAGTTTTAGGTGCACCACCTCTTCCCCCTTTAAATATTCAAAACTCAAACACTCTCATTTTCAATCTCAAACAACAACAATCGTGAACAATTTTATTTTTTTATTTTCAGTTTTATATGATTTTAAAATGCTTGCAAACGTCAGAAAAAAATCATGGCCGACGAATCTAGAGAATGAATTTACCTTGTAACATTTTTATCATGCACTGATGTACTCTTTGATTGCTATCAATGTGTCTCTATCTGGTTTGGATCGGAAGATATTTGATTTTGTCCATTTTTTCCCAAAATAGAACACAGTGCGCCGCGCCAGCGCCCCATGTCGCAGTAAGGCCACCGTTACTTCTGATGCGGCCCGGTGTCGAAGAGGCGCCGTTATAACACAGTCGATTCATTCCCTCCTGGCTGCTAACCGTCCATTGGGCACGGTGTCGCGTCACACCCTGGATTGGGAGGTGACAGTTCTTGGTCACCGTTCGCTGGCAGCCCCAATCTGGAGAAAAGGCAGCGGAGAAGCGACGAGCGTGTCAACGATACCGCAGACCAAAGAGGCTGGTTGGCGATGCAGCTAAGCCATGAGTTATAATAAATTTAATAATTGCGCATTCCTATTGCAAAATGTGTGAAGCAAATACTTTTAAAAAGGTTGCGTCTTTTAAAGAAAATTGTTTGTACATCATTATTATATAAGTGATTTGTGTTATTTATTATTACCCTTTTAAGGTATTATATTCGTTTTTGGTTTTAAAACTATATTATAACAAGATCTCATTTTTAAAATAAAAGATTTGTTAAATCGATTTCATAAATTTTACTTAAAAAAAAGGCGATTTTTGGGTGTTTTTTTCAGAAATTGCGCTTTTTATTTAAACAATCTGGACACCCTGATAGGAGGAAAGAGAAATGAGGAAAAATTGCTAGGGAGTTTCTATTCAGAATCGGGCTGACAGTTTCGGGCTTGCAAATATTCTGATATTTCACAACCCAAGAGGCTACACTTCCACGGCGATATATGCTCGAACCTTGTGAGACCATACACATAACGGGTTACATTATTAAACAAAATATCAACCTTGCGCATCGAGTTGCTATCAATCTTGCTGTAAACATCCTCAGCGTATGTGATTTGAGGCATCATTATTTGTAGGGCAAGCTGACGCCTTGTGCTCAGTGTAGTGTAAGATCCAGACACTTTTAAATTTCTTAAAGTTGCATAAACCCTCCCATTGCATTGATATGGTCTGTATAAGTCAGGTTAGAGTTTAGTATAAACCCTAAATTGGTTACCTTGCTGACGATTTTCAGAAGTTTGTTAGCGATAACCAGCGGCGATAAAAAGCTGAAATCTATGTTTTTCTTATTATGTATTGGTAAAACAAGTGATTTATCGCGTTTTTTTTAAGGAAAGTCGGTGCCGAAGTTGCCTTTGGTATAATTTAGGTTAGTATTAAATTTTGACGAAATCTGTCAATAACCACGATCACCTCCCATGTAGTAATCCACAATATTTTTGTTTTGTTATTTTTTCGAATTTCGCTGTTAAAATTTACACTTCAAATATATAAACAAACATTTGCACCAGTCATTGCCTATGAGTTAATGACAAAAGAATCCTATACATGCACAATATTTCACGTATTAATTTTCAAATAAGCATATTGTCAAAGGTTGGTTTACTGTATACCATGATACAAAAATAGAAGGTAGTTTCATTTATTGACATTCGTTGTTGGTGCCGACCACTTGACTTTTAATAAGTTTAAGACATTTAACTAAAATCATGCTACCAGATTCATTAGCAGCAAAATGTTTGTTTCTTGAAAGTTCAAGATAGTGAAGTTGGATAAATATATTAAAAGAAATGTATTGCGCGTTTCCAAATTGCAAGAATTCGGTACACCTATGCAAAGGTTCGAAAATAAAGTTTTTTGTTTATCCCAGGATAGAGTGCGTAATACACTCTAATGCAGTTTGGTGACAAATTTCTGACGCAAAGTACTTTTAAATCTCTGAACGAGGTACCGTTAAACTTGGAAGAGGGAGGAGGTCGAGTTAAAAAGCTGCCCTGCAACTTTTAACTTTTTGGATTCTTTCTGATAAAGATGTGACTCTGCTAAAATATATATATACATACATACACAGATACATATAAGCACAAAACCGTGTATTTGTGAGAGGCATTATCCACATAAGATGAAAACTACTGCAGTTCGGGTACGGTTCGGTTATTTGAACAATGATTTTGGGTTATCGTGTCCAAACACGTGACCCGAATCAAAAAATTTTAACATATACATATTGTACGTCTAGATTAAGCCTTAATTTAAAACTAAGATTTCGGTTTGAAATATGCATTTTTTTTTGTAAATTTCGAGGTGGATTTTGCGCAAAAATAATGTGGATGGCGTAACCGGAATTGAACGGATGAGGTTATTTTTTCTGGCGCGGCCGAAGACCACTAACGTGGAAAGGAGTTTTGCGCAAATATACTGCTTATGGCCCAACACGAGTTTAGTTTTTCTTTGTGAAAATGCCAATTGTACCCCATTTTGAAATGGGCATGGAGGCGAAGGTTGACTTTTCTTCAAGTTTATACTGTGCTCTTTCTAATGTCTGGAGTTTTAGGTGCACCACCGCTTCCCCCTTCACTACCTCCACAAAATCATTGTACAAATAACAGAACAATTCCCACGCACAACTTTAAATCCTCTGATGCATGATAAAAACATAACAAGGTAAAATCATTGAGAGGCAGTCTGGCATTTGCTAGCAATATAATTTAAATATTCAAATCTCAAACTCACACAAACACTCTCATTTTCAATCTCAAACAACAACAATCGTGAACAATTTTATTTTTTTATTTTCAGTTTTATATGATTTTAAAATGCTTGCAAACGTCAGAAAAAAATCATGGCCGACGAATCTAGAGAATGAATTTACCTTGTAACATTTTTATCATGCCCTGATGTATTCTTTTATTCCTATCAATGTGTCTCTATCTGGTTTGGATCGGGAGATATTTGATTTTTTCCCAAAACAGAACATAGCGCCAAAGCCAGCGCCCCTCGTCGCAGTAAGGCCACCGTTACTCCTCGATGCGGCCCGGTGTCGAAGAGGCGCCGTTATAACACAGTCGATTTATTCCCTCCTGGCTGCAAACCGTCCACGGTCATGGTGTCGCGTCACACCCTGGATTAGGAGGTGACAGTTCTTGGTCACCGTTCGCTGGCAGCCTCAATCTGGAGAAAAGGCAGCGGAGAAGCGACGAGCGTGTCAACGATACCGCAGACCAAATAGGGCTGGTTGGCGATTCAGCTAAGCCCCCGCACCAACGGCAAGGTGCCTGCCCCATTTTATACATACTTATCTATATACATTCGTTAATAAATTCGAGCAATTGAATTAAAAATTTTAGTTTTTTGTTTATGGAAATGAGTTGGCATCCCTGTTCACAACCCTAGTCTTCAAGTCATGGCAACTAGGGATTTCGATGCTTCGATGCATCGTAAACAGTTTGACCGTTTTGATCCAAGTGGATCAAAACTGATAATTTTTCGATGAATTTTGGAGAGATACATTTTTTATTCAATTTTGATACGTACATCCAAAAGTGGATCAAAACTGATAATTTTTCGATGAATTTTGGAGAGATACATTTTTTATTCAATTTTGATACGTACATCCAAAAGTGGATCAAAACTGATAATTTTTCGATGAATTTTGGAGAGATACATTTTTTTATTCAATTTTGATACGTACATCCAAAAGTTCATTGTCGTTCTCTGAACGAACCTTTCATGTATTGTGATTCAAGGTCCATATCGAAAAACGTCAAAATGTGAACAAACGAACAGTATCATAGCGGTGCATTTTTTTTATATTCGCTATGTTCAATAACAAAAATTAGGGCTTGGTACTCGGTAATTCGGTGCTCGGCAAGGCCCTGTTTCCACAGGAAAACACCAATGTCGTGATAACAATGCCACAAAATACATTTCCAATGGATACCGCCTTATTGCTTGACATCTATTGCAGGCAATTTGATAGTTTGACAGCCATATTTTTACTTGATAGAAAGCGTGCTGGTGGTTATATCGATGAAATATTAATATTAAATCAAGATAAGAATCCGTTCCCTATTGGATTATTTATGACAACGTTTTTGGAAGTTATTGAGTTTGTTAAGTTTGTTTAAGATTTAAATGTTTTTTAACACCGAAATTTAGAGAATGTTGTCTGGCGGCGATGCGGCAAATGCTTATACATATCAAGACATCAAAGTGCCCACACACAACAGTTGGTAGGCAATAAAAATTGCAAGGTGTAACTGCAACTGAAACTACGCAAATCGCATTCGGGAAATAATTTCAACTTGCTCGTGCAATAAATGTTGAATTGTTTTTGAAAATGGTTTTTCATAAAAATTATTGTTTTTATTCCATATTGATGCTTTGATACTTAAATGAAAACAAAAGTGATAGATATTGATACATTTTAAGTCTCTTTTCTGCTACATTTTTCAGAAGCCCGCGGCCACACTGATCATAAATTGTCCACTCGATGCATCGATGTTTTCTGTGGACTGAATCTCTAGTACATCGAACCGGCAAACATCACTTTATTTCATTATTCAATAATGAAAGGTTTTGTAAGTAGTTTTTTCTAAAATTTGACACTCCCATCAGCAGGGATAGTTTTTGAAGCAGAATAAAACGGGGAAGAATTCAATCACACTTTCTAAAATGGTAGCTAAATTCCTCAAAAAGGTAGGAATAATAGTGCATAGTGGCAGCGTTGCCGAAAGGTTTTATTTATAAATTTGTATGATGTCCTACGGCATCAATAATATTTGAAGGAGCTGAAATCCGCACCAGCAAATAACGATATATTTGTACTAAGAAATTGCAATTGGTAAATTTTTTAAATGAATTATTAAATCTATGCATGTTCCAACTTATTTTATTAAATGTTTGTAGTGTTATTTAATTTAATTTAAATAAAATAAAATACCATATTTAAAATACTTTAAAAAACACAATGGAATCACATTTTGGAAAAAATTACATTGAATATTTTTATATTATGTATTAAGGATCATTTAATAAAAAAATTGCATTTTTAAAGTCCCAATCTAAAAAGATGTACCGAAAGGGTTAATGGCACAATCCGCTTTTAAGAGCTCGGCGCTAAAAGTTAAATAAAACCCTATAATAAGGGGAGATCAGCTATTTCCACAATTCTTTCAAAATCACCTGTAGTGTCTGAATTATTTACATTTCTGTTGTCATATATTGAACTATTCAACCTTGATAACATACTGTTTGATATTGGAAATGTTTTGCAGCAGCCTTTATATAACACTTTATTCGAACTATTGAATTAAGGCTTTCCAACCTCATCCTATTTCGAATCTTAGTTTTTGTTGAATTCATCACGGAAAAAACGCGCTCAACAGAGCATGAGAGTGCGGAAAGGATAATAATATGAATTTACTTATATTTCCAAACATTTTATTGCCTGTTGCGGTTTTCACTCCGTAAGCAAATATCCAAAATTCTTCAGAGTCGGATGGAATGGTTCTGCGAAGAGTTATTAAATGGGAAGTTAAAAGATTTAAATATTCAGTTTCCGCTGCTTTTCTTACCTTCAAAGTCAAATAGTGAATTGGCAGGTACCTGAAACCCGGCCTCTTGTGATTCACACACTTTTATGGTGACAGAATCAAAGCTTTTATAAAAGTATTTAATTGATAAGGTAATCGTTTCAAAAGTTCTTCGATTAGGATGATTACACCTTTTTGACAGTCTTTTAATATGCTTCTTAAGTCAAGTTTATCACGCATTGCATTAGCCTCTTCTGCAAAATTATCGTAGAAAACTCAGTTTTGTATATTTTTATAATTGGAAAAAATGTATTTGAAGGGAAAAATCGCCAAAAATCACCAGTGGCGATTTTCTAAATTTTTACGCGCAAATATCAAAAAAAAAATCGCTAAATTGGCGCGAAATCGCCTATTATGAATAAAAATTGCCTGAGGATTTTTTCTCTTTTCCCTATTCTCCTATTCTAAACGATCTTCGAAAAAGGGAAAATGTATTTCGGGGAAAAAGTAGGTGTTACGAATGTCAAAAAGGAGGATAATTGATTTCGTTATTCTGGGAGAATTTTCACCGATATTTTAAAACAGAACCGCTACAAAAATATAAGTTAATTACAATTTAAAGGAAATTTGGTGTAATAAAACGTTTAAACCTTTCATTTTAGGTCCAAAACAACAAATGAGAAACAGGTAGAAATCTTAATAAGCCTAATGGAAGCTAGGTTATTTTTGTTTATTACATGAAAACGCGCGATTGAAATCAAAATATTTCAACTCACATGTGTAGTTAAAAGACTAAATTTTAATTTAGCACTAATATTTAAAATTCCGGAGCGCTAGTTTATTAACTAGCTTCCAAAATTCGCGCGATCTAAATTAAAATCTTTCAACTTACCCGTGTAGTTAAAAGATTGATCTTTAACTTAAAACACAGATTTCCGCGCACTAATTTATTAACAACTTTAATCTGAAATACTCTTTTATGTGAAACACACTTTTATGTGTAAGACACGCAAATTAAATGGCGGGGATTGAGCTGTCAAAATAACTGTTAAACAGCTCTTCGAAATTTCGAATTTGCTGCTCCCAAATTTTCGGGGAAAATGCTGCTCCCCGGCAGTTTCGAATAGGAGGATTTTATTCTCGAGAAAAGTAAAATCCGCGAGAAATTAAATTCTCGGGATATTCAGAATTGGGCTGTGTGTGTCTTTATATACAGGCTGGTTGCTATGGAATCTCCAGGTTACCTTTTTAATAAGTTAGTATTTACTAGGTCTAGACGGGTACCAGATCTAATTGTCCCTCATTTTAGTACGTTAGCATCAGAGAGACTGTTTTTCGTCAAAGCTATACGTTTGTGGAATTCTATTCCTGCTGGTGTAAGAAGTAGTCTAAGCAGAAGCCATTTTAAGCAATCTATTTACGCACATTTTAAAAAATAATGTTTTGAATGGACTGGCCATCCATCTTTACCACCATCACCATCTATCTTTACCTATCAATCTCTATCGGTGTTTGGGGTGATTCGTGGCCGGAGACCAAATAAAAACATCCACAATCTTCGTTGGCATGTAATAATGTGTGGAATGTTTTATTTCCTTTAGAAAAATTGAAGTTAGTTACATTAATATAATTTACAAAATTTTACTTACACTTTTGTGTGATTCCTCCGATATGCCAGCCACGAATGCCGCTATTTTCTTTGCACATAATGGCTGTCATATTGTTTACACAATTTGGCATGGCGGTGCCACTAACACAAATTTTTACAAATAATTTACGATACAATTAGGATTGCCATATAACAAAAAATACAAGTATGTTTTATTAACTCCTAAGCCGCGCCAACATCCCCGCCTCCGTCGATCTAACCAGGTCCACCAACATCTAACCTGGACAATATGCATGCCGGGCGTTTGTACATGCCGTCCCGTGTTTGCACTCGCGCGGCTCTTACTTGTCCATCGACGCCTGGGAACACTTGGACAATCCGCCCGGTCGGCCACTTCGATCGATGCATGTTTCCGTCGCAGAGCAGGACGATGTCATCTACGGCTAGGGGCTTATGTTTACCACACCACTTTGTTCGCCTCGTCAAGTCGGGAAAGTACTCGTCTATCCACTTTCTCCAGAATCTGTGTTGCATTTGTTGAACTTTGTACCACTGCTTCCTGGTCGGGATCATCATTTCTTCGTGCGGATGTGGCGTTTGTTCGGAGTTTGGAGTACCTAGGAGAAAATGGTTAGGGGTTAGCGGTTCGTCAGTGTATTCGTCTAGTGGTATGTGCGTCAACGGTCGTGCATTAACTATGTTTTCTGCTTCGTACATGAGGCTGTACAAACAGTGCTCTTGAAGGGTTTCGTCGTTCAGCGCATATCCCATTGCACGTTTCACGCTACGGACAAGTCGCTCCCAGCAGCATTAGGATTCAGGGGGCAATTGAAAACCCATTCGATGTGTTTGTTCGCCAATGCGATAGGTATTTTGCCATTCTCGAAATCGATCCTCTGGCGTCTCATCTCTTTGTGAGCTCCGATGAAGTTTGTGCCATTGTCGGAGCGGATGCGCACTAGTGTTCCTCGGCGGTTCATAAAATTTCGTATGCACATGAGACAGGTATCCGTTGACAAATCCTTGGCGAATTCTAAATGTACTGCGCGGATCGTAAGGCAAGTAAATAGCGCGATCCAACGCTTCTCCCTTCTTCTGCCAATCGCGACTGTAAACGGACCCATGTAGTCCAGACCGACGTATGTAAATGGCCTTACGAAGGGTGTAAGTCTATGTACCGGAAGTTGGCTCATTTGTGGGGGATTCGGCTTGGCCCTTTTCCCTTACGCAAACTTGACATCTTCGCGCAGCACGACGCACCTCTGCTCTGAATTGTGGAATCCAATATCGCCGCTGTATCTCCGCGATTATCATGCCCTCATTTGATGCTTCCAGATTTTGTGATAGTAATATACCACGAGCTCGGTGACGTGATGGAGTTTCGACCTGTATCATTCTTACTTCATCTAGCGCCGGTGTGAGGGTTCTCAGCGAGCTGCTCCGTTCCAAATTCTCTCCCGCCATCAGCGCGTAATATTCCTCAGCAAAACTCTCCTGTTGTACTGCACGAATTATCGCAATTTCAGCTCTTCTTACTTCCGTAACGCTTGGTCCTCCGTAGATTCTTTTGCTTACGTCTTTCCTACAGTTGTTTCGGAATCGCAGAATCCAACCTACTACTCTGGTCATGCGGATCAGCGTCGAGAACTTCATAAACATGGAAAAGCTTATCTTAACTGTCAGAACTGTGAATTTTGCGCGAAGTTCCTCTTGCGTATTCGGACTCACCTCGTCCGGCGGCCACCGGTGTTCATCTTCTGGTAGGAACTTCGGACCACCGATCCAGGTCGAATTTCTTTTGTCTGCCCTCGGACGTGTTCCCCAATCAGCCGAGTTCAAGGCGCCTAGAATCCACCGCCACTCTTTAACGTTGCTAGCCTCCAAGTTCTCGTTCGCGCGATGAGCCACGCGACATCCATGAGTGTCGGGTTCGATAAGTGGTGATCGCAGTTGGCAGATTGTAAGAACGAGGATAAATTCTGTACCTTGGTAGCGAACGGCATAATTTGTTCAATTCGATTTTCCACAATAGGAGCTACACCCTGTATCTTTGCGATTTGGCTTTTTACGAGTTGCTCTGGCCTACCAAGGCGGTCTTCAAGGGTACTAATGACGCGCGGCACGTGCTGCTATGAATAAGTAGGCATTCGACCACCTCTCTTGCATTACCTTTAATGGCCTTCTGCAAGCGCATCATATTTTGTCGCTCACTGTAGCGATACTCCTCTGTGGTCATAGCAAACATCCTAAAACATGGGCCGTCTTCAGGACGCCCATCAAATTCCAGCAGATCTCACAACTTACGCCCTTGAGTTACTCTGGTATCTGCTAAAGTCCGACTCAAATCGCTCAATACCCCTGCCAACGACCCGTTCACGCTATCGACACCAACGTTGCTAGGCGCTCTAGAGGTTGCTTCTAACATCTCGTGTTGTTGTTGTTGATTCTGCCTTAACTCCGCTTGTAGCTCCTGCATCTGCTGCAGCATCATGTTGAGTTTCACCTCCATTGTAGTTTGCTGAGTTTCGCCCGCTTCCATTGGTTGTTGCTGGATTGTCGAATTTAAGTCGTCCAACCATTCGACGTCGCCACCTGATGCCCTACCCTTGCTTCCAGAACGCGTGTTTGGCATGATTACGCTCGTTACCGATGAAACTTTCTTCACCAACAAGAAAACAAAATATTCCGGCTGGACCCTCCTAAATCTTCAAGTTGTGACTCGCTGACGCTATCCCCGATGAGGTTTAATTCAAAATTTCGAATTCGTAAAGCAAAAACAAATGTAGGAGTTGAGGCGCAAAACCGACTAAAACCACAGACTAAAGACCATTGAGCGGACGAATGTTTTTATTTTCCTCAATTTTGTAAAGTCAAAAGGTACAAGGGCATTGAGACGTGGATCGATGTCAACGCAGTCCAACAACGATTAAACAGGATTTCTTATTAGCAAGCACAAAAAATTGCATACATATGCGCTCCGAATAATCCAATTACAAGGCGGACCAACACGAGCGATTGGTTTTTTCATAAAGATCGCAAAGAAAAAATATTAGCTGAGGCGCAGATCGATGTTTGCATATGCACACCAATGACCAATTAAAAACTCTAGTTTATTTTATATAAATCATAAAAAAATGTTGTGGTTTTAGACTGAAGAAATATTTAAATCCGCACACCAGTAATCCTTTTGCAAACGACTCGTTTTATTTCTCCAGCTCGCAGGAATACAAAATGTAGATGTTGAGTTCAGAGCAATATTCTGGCTGCGCACTCTAATGCTCAACTGAACCACGCAGGTTCGTGAAAAAATTCAAATCGCTATAATCGTAGTTAAAAAAACGTATTAACATTTTCGTCTACACGGCAGTAATGGTTAGGCAAACTCGTTTCCTTGCAAACTCGCAAAATATTTTGTATATGGCTGGGTAAATACAATGCGAATTTATCGCCTATGAATAAGCGTGCCTCAAAGAAATGACTTTATGTTTTTGGTTTTGTACAGTATCCGCATTTTTGTAGTCGCATGCATATATGCCTTTATTATAGAGGCGCAATTTTTTGGACACACCCTAACCTTCGTACATATATATACACGCTATCTTGTGCGTTACGGCTAACTGTTTTTAGGTGCTGTTACGCCTGACTGTTCCCGTTATGTACATCCACGTTAAAACACACTGGCGAACCAACCCCGATACATTTTCACAGAGGTACTCACCTGATGTCCAAAACGCCTACAGATGTACTTGCCGGATTCTTGGTGGTTTTTCCTTGCAGGTGCTCCGATGCTTACAAAACGCTGCCAATACTATGATGATCACTATGTTAATGTATGCTGCCGGGACTCCGGTGCTGGCGCTGGAACTTGCAGTGTACTATAACTGGTGGTCTACTGGAACTAGCAATATGCAACAATGCTGTTGATGGAGCGCGCTAAATGATGAGTAGCTCCCTTTTTCCAATGTACGCCAATTGTTTAATTGCTTTTGAGTTCCCTGCGACAACTACTGCCAAACAGTTATGCGAAAAAACTTTTCATAAGAAGTGAAATAAAAGATGTTTGGGGTGTTTCGTGGCCGGAGACCAAATAAAAACATCCACAATCTTCGTTGGCATGTAATAATGTGTGGAATGTTTTATTTCCTTTAGAAAAATTGAAGTTAGTTGCATTAATACACTTTACAAAATTTTACTTAAACTTTTGTGTGATTCCTTCGATATGCCAGCCACGAATGCCGCTATTTTCTTTGCACATAATTGTTTACACAATTTCGCATGGCGTTGCCACTAACACAAATTTTTACAAATAATTTACGATACAATTAGGGTTGCCATATAACAAAAAATACAATTATGTTTTATTAACTCCTAAGCCGCGCCAACAATCGGAGTTCTCAATTTATTTTCTATCTTTGTATGTTTTTATTTCTTATCTTATTCCTTTGTTCCGTAAACTTAATCTTAATATTTATTTAAATTTTAACTAACAAGTTAAGCAGTGTTTGCATTGTTCAACTTTGCGTTCAACATTTGCGTTCAACTCAACGCAGGGTTACACGAAAAAAAAGTTGAATGGCTAAGGGCCGGTTGTTCAATGTGTGATTAGCACAAATCGGAGGTAGAAGCTCCGGTTAAGCACAACTACTGCTTTATCGATCACATGTTACATGCATGATGTCGAAATCGTCGATAGTGTAGTGGTAGTGATAACCAGACATTGAACAACCGGCCCTAAATGTTGGCTGGCGAACAACTTTGTTGAAAGCGATTAGTTGAAAGGCCGTTCAACCAAAAGTTGAATGCAAAGTTGAACAATGCAAACACCTTTTTATGGCGAATATTGTGATATTTTTTCATATTTTGATATTTTTAGCCATTCAACTTTTTTTCGTGCAACCCTGCGCTGAGTTGAACGCAAATGTTGAACGCAAAGTCGAACAATGCAAACACACTTTTGGGGACTATAATTAAAATGTGTAAACGTTTCACGAAGTAATGTCGTTTTATTTGCTCGCGGTATTACCATGTACATATTTTGCTTAGAGCGTGTGTGAATCGGTAGCAAAGTATGCGGGGAAGAAAAATTTGACAATTGTGAAGTGAAATTTTTGACAAACGCATAAAAAATTTTGTCAATCGCAAAACTTGTTGATGATCGTTAAATGTAACGCCAAATTACCAAAAAAAAATTAAGAAGAGCTACACTACATCTAAGTATTTCTGTTAAATGCATTACTTTTATAAATCAAAAGCTTCAATTGATTATAAAAGGGAACAACGCAGAGCGTCACATCCTGCTGCAAAAGCGAGTAGAGCAGGATCTGTGGTTCATAGGGAAAACTCCTATAGCAAGACAGGCGTATTTTGGATGGAGATTGATGCACTAATAAGATTTTGTTTATTTATGTAACAGAAACATCGCGAGAGAACTGAGAGAGCAACTGGATGACGGAAAAGACGCAGTTGCGTGTAAAACCCAATGGAATGCCCTGATGAAAAAGTATAAGTCCTTTTTTACATATCGCACAGGCGAGGGGACCGGCGAGGAGGCAACGGCGGAAGGGGCCAAAGACTGGCATAAGTACAAATAATTATAATTTTATACACAGTAAATCACAAAATCATAAAGTGACCTTTTTATAATGTTCGCAATGGTTTCTCTTTAAGAAAATAGTTTTCGGTAATTTTTTATAAATGTATAACTCGTTTGTGCAAAAATTAAAAAAAAAATAAGAAACATTCATTGAAATAGCATAATTTTAGATTAGAACTTCCAGAAAAAAAGTTGGAATGCTGATCTGTAGCCTATTAAGTTATGTTTTAACATTGCAATGACTTTATCCAACATTTTTTTAATAATGCTGCAAGCTGTGTAGCGACTCAAACCCAAAATCTCGGCTACCACCCTATAGCTGCATCCGAAATATAAAAAGCACATCACTTCGTAATCCACATCCATCCATGATGTTTTTTAGGAATGTGCACCACAATTTTTCTGAACGAGCTAGCTGACAACCTGAGATGCATTTTTGTTATTTTGTTATCCCCATTCATTATGGCATTCATGGTTTTGGAATAAACTGCAGGTTGCATATATAAAATAGCCTTAAAAAGAAAAGTGAGGACATCGAAAAAGGCACCAATGCAAACAGTTTTACCTGACGTTGTCTTTTCTTTTTTAATGCCAAAATTAAAACGTCCATTAATTGCAGTGACCTGATTTCAAAAAAAAATTGCAATCAATAATGGTAAATATTTTCTTAAAATATTCATTTTCCTTTGATTTATAATAATATTATTATTTATTAGGATAATAGCCGGCAATTTTCCGCGGTTGTAAAATTTTATTGCTGTCAAAAAAGATTTCATTTCACACAGCAGCTTGGTAAAATTGTCTCACCATAGTAAAAATACAATTCACCAGCTTTCCCCATAGCACTTTGCGACCGATTCACACACGCTCTTAATCAGTATTAGCGGTGTTGCCAGATACTCTTATTTGTGGACATGAATTATATTACACGGTGTTTAGACTATCGCAATATAATTTATATTATAAGGCCTTTACACTACTACATCTCGGCCAATCTGACTTTACAAGGGATCGTCCTCGATCCGTCTAATAGTCATTCATGTCACAACAATACTTATGAGCTAATTGTCTAAGTCCTTTCTTTCAGTGACGCTTTCATTCGCACATTCTGTTTCTTTAGTTTTCCACAATTTTATGTTACATGCTTCTACAATGCTGTCGTATGGTATTTGCGTAATTTACCCGTTTTCAATATCTCGAATTACGTAGCGGTCATTCGGAAGTTTCTTATGTATAATATACGGTCCCTTAAATTTCGCTAGATAGGTAGTCGGCCGCTGTGGTGTAGTGGTAAGCAGTGCACGCTTTCACTCACCAGCACCTGGGTTCAAGCCTTGGTCAAAGCAACATCGCAAAAAATTTAGAAAAAGGCTTTTTCTTAACAGCGGTCGTCCCTCGGCAGGCAAAGGAAAACCTCCATGGCACCCCTGCCATGAAAAACAGCTTCTCATAAAAATACAATCGCCGTTCGGAGTCGGCGTAAAACTGTAGGTCCCTCCGCTTTGTGTGACAGTATCAAGGCGCACGCCACAAGTTGGAGGAGAAGCTCGGCCAAACACTAACATATGTGTAAGCGCCAATCTATTATTATTATTATTAAATTTCGGTAGAAGTTTCATATTCACCCCTACGGTGGTGTCTATATTTTTATAACCACGAAGTCTCCTTCTTCGAACGTGGTCATTCTAATACCCTTCTGCTCACTTCGAGTTATATTTTTGCAGTTTCTCAATGCTTTGCTCAGCAATGTTACGTATCGCTTCCAGATCCCTCCTCCCGTGTCTGAAATGTATGCGTCTAAGTATTCCGTAAGTTTGTCTATTATTTCACCCCTCTGATTCGCCCCAAAAAGGACTTGCCTTGGCGTTATACCAATCGACCTGTTTATGGAGTTATTTAAGGCAAATTCTATTTAAGCCATCTGTTTGACCCAATCAGCTTGTGTTTTGGGGTAACTTAATTTTGCTAGCATTCCTACTAGACTTCGGTTTATTCTTTCTACCTGCCCGTTCGCCCGAGGAGAGTGTACTGCTACTTTTATGTGGGAGATGGTTTTGTTCACCATATACTCTTCAAATTATTTCGATGTAAAACAAGTACCTCTATCCGTTATGCATCTTTGCGGTCGGCTTTAATATTCGAAACATTTGTTAAGTGCAGCAGTTGCTTCCTTAGTGCTTGTCGTTAGCCCTGGGTACAATTTCAGGTATTTGGTAAAAGCATCTATTACGACCACAATATGTTTTCTTTTTGTTTGTAGTTACGCCCCCAGTGGTCCAGATGGATTGCGTGAAAGGGCTTAGGGTCTTTAGGGATGTTGTGCAGTTGTCTAGCTCCTGCTCTATTCGGGGCGGAATACATAATGCACTTCATGCAATTTTTCTTGAAGTTGTCGATTTTGTTTTTACTGTCCGAGAACCAGTAGTTTGATCTAATTTTCTGATAACATTTTTCAGTAGCCTGATGTCCTAGTTGTTCGTGAATGGTTCTTATAACCTCTGTTTCGAGTTCGTTAGGAACGTATAATTGGAAAATATCTCTATTTTTTCTAAATACAACTCTATTTTCCATCACAAAATCTTTCACATTGTTGACTTCAAGTTTATGTTTTAGCTTTACTATATCCTGATATCGCGGCTGCATTATTTGTAGCTGAAAGTCTATATCTTCACTATCAATAACTCCAACTATATTTTCACTATCAGTTTCGGTTCTACTAAGTGCATCAACGTGTGATATTTTTGTGCCTGTCCTATGAGATATAGTTTAGTTGTAATTTTCCAATTCTAGAGCCCATCTTGCTATTCGACTATTCACCATTTTTTTGTTAAGTGTTAATGTGAGGGAGTTGCAGTCCGTTAGGATTTTAAATTTAATTCCTTATAGATATACTCGAAATCGGCGTAGGGCATAAATTACTGCTAGGGTTTCCAACTCAAAGCTATGGTATCTACTCTCTGCCTCAGAAGTTCTTTTTGAAAAATAAGCTACTGGATGTAACTGCCCATCGTTCTGTCTCTGCAGCAGAATTGCACCAAAACCATGCGAGCTCGCATCGCAGTGTAATTCGGTTTCTCGTTTGTGGTTGTATATTGACAGTACTGGGCTCGATACTAGTTTTTCTTTTAGTTTTTGGAAGGTGCTGATACACGTGGCGTTAAAATCGAATTTCGCATTTTTTCTTAATAGGTCGTGTACAGAGAAGATACACGGACACTTATGGCACTCAGATAGCACTCAACCTCAGTTTCCTGAAGCCCCTTTATTTATAGTAAATTCTTATCCTAAACTATTGTATACATTGAAATGTACATATGTACATATGTACGTATAACTTAAACCTAAAACCTAAATAAACAACAATACTCATATCAGCATGTTTATATATAAGTACATATGCATGTTATCGCGCATGCATATGCATTTTTCCTGCATGCATATGTATGTATGTATAACTTAAACCTAAAACCTAAATAAACAACAATACTCATATCAGCATGTTTAAATGTAAGTACATATTAACTATCTATGCGGGTGTTTATTTGCACCCACTGGTATAGATATGAGTATTGAGGTTCATAAGTATGAACAGGTCGTATAGTGGGCGTGCTAATACTGAAAAAGATTGAACAAATTTTCTAAAGTATGAACACAATCCAATGAATGACTGTAAATCTCGTTGGTTCTTAGGGACTGGGTAGTTCGTTATGGCTTTTATGCGGTTTTCGGAAGGTCTAATACCACTCTCTGATACGTTGTATCCAAGGTATTCTATCTCAATGTGAACAAATTTGCACTTACTCAACTTTCTGAAGTAAGTTATAATGGTCTATCGTATATTTGCTACCAATAATGATGTCGTCCATATAAACTATTTCGTTCTTTTCGATAAATTCTTTTAAAATTTTTGTGATAAATCTCTGGAAGATCGCTGGCCGATTCTTCAGAGCAAAAGGCATTCTTAGGAATTCGTACTGGCCATTTGGTATAACAAATGAGGTATACTTGGTTGATTCTTCGGCCATTCTGATTTGGTGAAATCCTGACTTAAGGTCTAAAAGTGTAAAAATTTTGTTCTCACCCAAATATTCTAAACAGTCTTCTATTAATGGAAGTGGGTAATTATCTCTCACAATTGCTTTGTTTAGATATCTGTAAGCGATGCACATTCTAGTTTCCCAAGACTTTTTCTTCGTAAGGACGATAGGTGATGCGTAAGGGGAATAACTGTGCCTAATAATACCATTCCTAAGTAGGTTTTCTATAATTCGGTTTGATATGAAAGCGACACTTACCATTTCTCTAAAGCTAACTGGGCGTTTGAACGTTTTTTTATCCTGTTGACGTTTGGACGTTTTTTGTGTAAAAAATTACGTTTTTTACCTTCCCAGTAATTTTTCTCTATGGAAAATATATTCAGTGCATAGCGTACTATTTGCTTGTAAAGTAAGTACTTACGCTCACATTTTCGGCAATCTGTTACTAAATCTTTTAAGTAGAACTGATTTTGAATTATTTTCTTAATAAATCGTTACAAGCTTTGTTTTTTGCAGCAGCTGGTTCAAAAGTTATTTATTCTTTGGACACAGATGACTTGAATATAATGCGAACCAAGCGTACGTACATTTTTTTTATTCTTGGGCTAAGGATCCTGCGTTCAAAAGCTGCTTGTGTAAACTCTTAAGGTTACGAGGCTTATTGCAATGTTTGCAATTTCACATTAAGAGCCAAATCAGGAAGCGCTGATCTATTGCAACATGCACGCTTGTAAAAGCACCAAAAAAGCTGTAGCAGCATAAAAAGTCAGAAAAAAGTAGGCGACTTTTTTCAAGACTTCATTGAAAGTATAATGAATGCAAAGAAGGCTGAAATATTGCTATGTTCCTTCTTAGCAGAGCGTAATTTAGCATTTTCGACAACCGACCACCTAACCAAATGTCTACAAGAGCGTTTTAAGGATTCAAAAACTACAGTTGGAATGAGTTGTTGCAGAACAAAACCCACAGCGGTGGTAAAGTACTTGGACGCCATCAGTTTAAGCAGGTATGCAAGTTATTGCAGAAAACAAATTTTCTCTCTTCATAGACGTATCCACAAACTTAACCAATAAAAAACAATAAGGTTTAGTTGTAAGAGTTTGTATAAAAAAACAAAGTGTTCGATTAATTTTTCGGCCTTAGAAAACTTTTGGAAAATAATTTTAAGCATAGAGCGAGGAGAACAGACTTTGGCGTTTCCGGTTCTTTCAAGATTTGTACCTCAAATAATGTGTTTACCAAATAGTTTCAAATCAAAGAAATCGTTTGATAATGTAACATTTTAATTACATAGGCTCTCATGAAATTAAATAAATGTTCGTGCGTAGGCTTAAAGTTAAAGCCTAATAAGCGTTTAATTTTGTTTTTTGAAATGTATTCATAAAATTATTTCTAAGCAGTATATATGAATTTATGTACATATGCATATATATTTTAGATATGTATGTATGTACTTAAATTTTAAAATTATCCTAAAAATGTTTAAACAATATGTATTTACCTATGTATAAAATGATTTTTATATTAACGATCTCAAACCAGTTTACAATGAGGTTTTACATGTGCTCTGTCGAAACGACATTTTAATATACCTTACGTACCTTTATGTACAATAAAAGTTTAATAAGAACAATTCTGTGTGCATGCATTTTAAAAAAGACGTTTTTGGGCAGGAAATGACTTTTTTCTCATGCCGAAGACCTGGCAACACTGTAACTGGCTTATAGTCCTCGCCTTCCAACGCTGCTACCGTCTTCCTTGGGCAGTCCTTGGAGATGTGGTCTAACTTACCACATTTAAAGCAGGAACCTCCCGGCCTCTTCTCTTGCCCGCAGTCCTTAGCGATGTGACCGCAGCGTGAGCAATTGTAGCACCGCACTTACTCACTTCCACTCCTCGTTGCCCCAGTGGTGTTTCGGCTTACGCGTTTCTGAACCATTTTTTCGTACTTTGGCAACAAGGCTTTTAGTGCTTCTAGTGTAGACACGCCGCTGAAGATTAATGCGTTCACGACTTATCTTGTAGCCCGTCTACAATAAACTCTACCAGCTCGCTTTCGTCGATTGGTGCGATTTCTTGCATTGTCAGGACGTAGCGGGTGAGGCTTTCATCTTTCCGCCATTCTTTAGTCTCTAATTTCTTGAAGGAACGAAATATTATGCTTACTGGCTTTTAAAATTCTTTGATGAGGGCGACTTTCAGTTCGTTTCAAGAGTGAGCGTTCACCATGCTTAAATATAATTGTGCACTGCCAGTGAGCAAGCGGCGTGCCAGTAGGGGCCTTTCTACATCGTCGTAGCCATAGCACTCAGTTATATTTTCGAAGTCGCGGAACCATTTGAGAACATCTGCTTTGTTGTCGCCGCTAAACTTTACAATCGCATTTTCGATGTCAGAAAAGCTAACGGATAGTTGGCGTGCCGTTGCGCCTTTTTCCAACTCCGTTATTTCCTTTTGCAGTTTCAGAATGCGCAAGCGTTTTTCTAACTGCAACTCGAGTTCCGTTAGATCGGATGCGACACCGACGCCGACGCCGACGTCTGGGCCTAGTACTGAGGTATATTGATTGGTAGGGGCTGAAGTTCGCTGAAGGTTGGCTGTCTGCTGAACGGAAGTGGCGTCGCTGCCCATAACTGTATTACGGCTTTTTGCC
>NW_016157904.1:29523-37644 GCF_001687245.7 Rhagoletis zephyria
GAAAGAGAATGAGCGATAAACTTCAGAATGTTCTAGAGTTGCCATAAGTGCCAGCGCAGGTGTATAAGGGCGCCGCCACAGCGAGGTGAGCTAGTTACAAGACAGCAAGCTACAAGTAAAGTGAGCAGAGAAGTGAGTTTCGAATAAGCAAGATATAAGTTGAATTGTGTTACCAAGTTTAGTTAAGCGCTTTTATTGCTTTAACAAGTATTGTAAAGTGTTTTTACTGTATTAGCGAGTATTGTAAATTGTTTGTTGTACAATAAAGTTAATTGTACTACAATTAGGTCATCGATTGCATTTATTTAACAATCCAGCGATACGAACCGAGTGATTTGGGAAATCCGGACGAGGTTTCAAGGATAATCGTAACAATTGGGGTGTTCACAGTTCGTTCCAAATAGTGTCTCAAAATGTAGACGTCTACATTTTAAGACGTTTTCTAACCGTAAAATCTGTGGTGTTGTTGTTTCCCATACAAAATTGGAAAACGACGCCGTCTACATTTTGTCACACTCAAAGGTATGTTTTTTACGCGTCTACATTTTGCAACCTCGCAGCAGAGTTGCATTATGGCAATACTAATCACATTTTTTTTTTATTTATTGGGCACGTTTTCTGTATTTGCATTTAATTTGAGCGCAATTTCTGATGAAAAGAAACAAATCAAGGAAAAGAAATAACAAATATTACAAACTGGTAATTAAGTTAAATAATTACAATTTTTCAGAAACATAATCGAAAGGCGACATATAAAAATTGCACGCAAGGAAGAAATGTCTGGCAACACCAGCAAAGTTTTGAGACGATTTTGCGACGACTGCTAGAAAGGGATGCTCACAGTTTGATGCTAAAAATGTCTCAAAATGTAGACGTCTACATTTTCAGACACAATTTGGAACGAACTGTGAACACCCCAAATATAGTAAATCATTAACCTACCCCCATTACCTTAAGACTGTAAAAACCCTTGCGGTTGAGGTATAAATGGTGGTTGTAACTTCCTGGCGACTTAATACGAACGTGTGTTCCATCAATACAACCAATAACCCCAGGTATTCCGTATTTCCCAAAGAAATATTCTTTAACAGCATTTTCCTCATCGATGTTTCTCCTAAAATTCACCCATTTCTGGCAAAAATGGTCCTCAAAAATATTAAGGCATTCCCTGATCACGTTGGCTGCAGTTGGCTGTCCCATCGACGAAATATTTTTGTTACCAACAGATTTTTGGTAACTGCCGGTGGCCCGAAATCTTAAAAAAGTCGCGAGTTTCAGCTGGTGCGATAGGTGGGTGCTTCTATGTGATGGAGCCATGTGCTCTTTTAATTCGTTTAATATGTATTAGAATATTTCTTTATTGATTCGGAAATTTGCAACAAATCTAGAAACGAATACATTGTAGCATAAAAAAATATTTGTTAATTTTGAACTTCCTCAGTCTCAGGTAGTTCCATTACATTGGTGTGGTCTCGCAATCTCCTCCTCTGTATCCGCCTCTCCCTTTCTTTGGATTCCTCGGCGTCCATTAGCGCTATAGCAGCATACATTTAAAAAAATTAATTTTCCTTATATTTCTTTCCGCAACACAACCAAAACACTTTTAAGCAAAACCAAAATGTAAATCAATTCCGATGTTGCCCATTTAAAATAAAAAGTATTGAAATAAGCTGAAAATATTAGAAATCTATGAAAAAATCTTTGGAAGTACAGTATATTTTGCTTTGCTGCCTTTATGCTTAAGGGCACATTTAAGATACCTACCCTAAAATACGCAGTAGCGGCATTATTTTTAACATTTATAAGGAAACTCCTACGATAGATACATTCAACATACCTGCACATTGGCGATACCTGCCTTAAAAATTGTGCAACTATTATTAACTATCAAAGAAAGTATTAGGTTTACCTGCACTGGCCCTACAACTACCTAATTTTACAAGCTTTTATTTATTTTGCTCATCTCGCAGAACAACGAAAATGGCTATCAATTAATGTAGTTATACAGATAATTAGATACTATTCGGTAAAAATTTCGCTTGCAGTAATTTCTACGTGGTAAGTGCTCCTCCATTATTTGGTTTCATAGGGATTCGGATACTTTCCTCATTCAAGAAGTAAAAAAATTCGCTTAAGTGCTTTTTTCGGTTAAGTGCACAAGTTTTTCGTGCAAAGAAGGATGGGCAGCTAAGCAAAATATACTGTACATCAAAAGTTCATCCGGCAACATCATACAAATTAACCGAGACAATTGCAACGTAATCGACGTAAAGACAAGACGAAGACGAACGACATAGTTACAAAATTGCAATCCGTGACGATATCGTCTACAAACAAAGCGTTCGGGCGGCCTATCCTTCGACAAACATAANCAACATCATACAAATTAACCGAGACAATTGCAACGTAATCGACGTAAAGACAAGACGAAGACGAACGACATAGTTACAAAATTGCAATCCGTGACGATATCGTCTACAAACAAAGCGTTCGGGCGGCCTATCCTTCGAGAAACATAATAATGGTCTGATTATGCATACTTCGCATAACTTCGCACAACTTTGCAAAAACTTCAAACTGTTATTTCGTATGCACTTTGTATGTATTTTGTATGTATTCCATTAACCAGAAATTAGCAGAACTTTTAAAAACTTAGCGATCTGTTGAGTTTAAATTTTGCTTCACTTTTTCTTAAGTTACACTTTTAGTGCACTGGTACAAATGGTTGTGCGAAGTTATGCGAAGTATGCATAATCAGACCCTAACTGCCGTCCCTAAATTGGAGCGCTAAGCGTTACGTTATCCATTGTCAACGAGTGTCAGCGCGCGCTATCCCCAAATCAACGCGTCGTAATTTTTGACGTTTTCTCAGGTCCTCTCGTTTTTATTCTCGTTTCCTCTTTCACTTGTTTGTCCTTTCTCTTTCTTTCCGTCTTCTGCATCCAACTTCAACACGTAACGCCCTGTCAAAAATGAAAATTCCATTTGCTCGGCGTAAGCGCCGCGTTATTGTGGGATGCTTCATACAAATTGTATGGGCATGAGGATTTTTGACAGTTGCTTGGCGCTTGACGCGCCAATTTAGGGATGGCAGTTAGGCTGGTCGTTTTATTTTCTTGCGGTATTACCATGTACATATTTTGCTTAATCAGTATTAGCGGTATTGCCAGATACTATTATTTTGAACATGAATTATATTAGACGGTGTTTAGACTATCGCAATATAATTTACATTATAAGGCGTTTACACTACTACAAATGTTAGTTTATATATTTGTCTNACCATGTACATATTTTGCTTAATCAGTATTAGCGGTATTGCCAGATACTATTATTTTGAACATGAATTATATTAGACGGTGTTTAGACTATCGCAATATAATTTACATTACTACAAATGTTAGTTTATATATTTGTCTTTTTTCTTATATTTAATTTAAATCATTAATTTGTTGTACTATAAAAGATTATGTCTTATTGTACTAATGTTTATAAATTTAATAAAACGAAATAAAAAAATTAAATGAAAATGAAATATCGATACTTAGACATAAGAAGAGATAATTAAGTTTAAAACTGAGAACCGTTTTTAATTATGTCAAGTTTTACTCTCTCCTATAAAATTTAGGCAACCTCACATTAGAGGTTTTGCATTTTCTTGATGCGCGGATTTGTACTTTCAACGATGATATGTAGAAGTATTGCATACATATTTTGGTGACTTTTCAAGTATAAAATCCATTGAGAAAGGGAAGAAAGCAAAGGGAATTGCAATCTCCAAGGCTTTATTGGCAGTAGGTCCTTTTTAAAGCACATTTAACAAAAAAATAAGCTTCTAGTTTCGAAGCTAGCACAAAATAAAATTTTTTTATTTGTCGTTTACAAAAAAATACTTGCCAAGTATATAAGTCAAAATTGTTAAATATATATCGCTTTCATTCATTTCTTCATAACGTTGGTGCTTTTTTATAGGAAAATTTATACGGCTTATGAACAGATTCATACCATATAAATGCACCATTAAGCATATGAAATTATAGCAAGTTGGATTTTCATACATCTTCCCATGAGAAGTTTAACAGATGCAGAGATACGAATTAGGTTATTTCCCATTTTGATGCCTTTTTAATAAACAAAAAAAACACCGAAAAGGTGGAAAGCGCAACACCGCCATTCACATACATATCAAAAGTGGGAATTTTCAAAATTAAAAACAATAAACAAACAAATTCAAAACAAATAAATTGTTTGTACTAGAACTTTTTTAAATAGAAGCAACAATGGTGGACAATAAAAATACAAAGCACTATGATAACAAACCTAAAAACAAGACATTACACTCCGTTTAAATGAGCTTAATATCACGTTTGAGTAAAAATAAGCCCGTATTTCCCAAGCTGGCAAATAAATGAAAATGTGTATTTTTTGTTGTTTGTAAAAAGACTTGCCATATATATAAGTCAAAATTATAGAAGGCATGTATACTTCTCCCTTTAATTTTTTCATACAGTTGATACAGTGAAACCCGCTTAAGTACCGCTTAATATAATCAGAAGAAAATCCCTCTCTTTAGTTTCTCCCCGCTTATTTACCCAACCCGCCTAAGTACCTCAATTTTTCGTACCTCATTTACAGTTTTACTTATAATTTTCCCCTTTTAAGTGCTCTTTTAAAATTCCTTACAATATTTACGTATTTTCAAATTCGGTAAAAAATTCTAAAAAATCAACGGTAACTTTTAGCCACTTCAAACTTGCACATTATTGCACTAAAATTGAATGGACTATAAAACTGTATACTCAAAAAACACTTCTGAGAAAAAAGTTTGAAATTATGATGAATTTTTTTTAAGTGTTCTACAAAAACTTAAGCTTAGGTTTATATGATATTTGTTAGGGAATGAACTGCATTTTAATTGATTGAAAAGCCTTAAAAATTAATAAATAAACATAAGTGGCAAACAAAATCATTTTCAATTTGGTGCAAAATGATATGTCCTACCTTGACTCTTTAAACAATTTAATTCTTGTAAAAATGGCAGACCACTGCACTAAATATTTTTTTAATAAAGTTTTTCTTTGCTTGTTTATGTATTTAAATAATGCTACGATTTTGGTTTTCAACTATGTATACTTCATTAAATGTTGTTATTCAAAAATTTATGTAAGTTAACAAGAAGATGTAACTACATCAGTAATTAAGTTCGCTTAAGTACCCGCATCGAGGTGCTTAAGCGGGTTCATTTAAGTACCCAACCCGCCTAAGTACCTCACAGGCTAACCTAATATTCGCGGCTTGCGTTGTGGTACGCATGCCGTCGAATTTGTTTTTTTGCGTCACCCGAAATTGACTTGCATGCGTTTGCATTTGATTTCATTGAGCGAAACGTCAAATCAAAATGTCACGCAGAACAAAAATTGGAAATTGAGTTAGCTTCATACGCACGCCGTTCAATTTCGGTTGATCTCATACAAGTTGCATGTGCATGAGAAATTTTTGACAATAAATTGGCGGCGTGCGTGAATATTAGGTTAGCCTGTCAAAAAGCTGACATTTTTCGTGAGGTACTTAAGCGGGGTTTACTGTACTTATTTCTGCCTTTTACAAAATGCATGAATACCGCACTTATTTCGGTACAATATGATGGTAATGTATTTTCCATACAAAATCAAGGATCCCACCAAAATTTTAGCGATTGTAGAACAATTAGTGTATATTTGCAAACTAATGAAAAGAATGGCGTGTCATATCTTAAAAGGTTTCATGTTTCCTTCAAACCGCATTGCTATTTTTTTATACTCTTCCTTTTGTTTAGCGCTGTAACCGCTTAAATTATATTTTTAATTTACAACTGTGAGTTATTTTCAATGACCATTTTTTCTTTTGTTCGTGAATTTTGGGTACATTTTCTTATAGTACCTCTCATTCTTTTTTATATTACATATATACACTCCGATGTTCGCGGTCGCCCCTCTGTTGGTAGTAGTAAACCACCGAGTGCATTCTGTCATGAAAACAGGGCTTGAATCGTAACATCCGTTCACGGATAGAAAACCATACGAAATAAAATTACGTGATACCGTCAGTCGTATAAGCTGAATCGGGTAAAGAGTACGTTTACGTATGCCATTATCCGGTAAGTGTGTTTTTACGTGACGAGTAATACGATATCGTATGTGACGATTCGAGCCCTGCTTCTCATAAAAATACAATTTATGTCCTTCCCCTTGGTGTGACAAAATCAAGGCGCACGCCCCATATCGGAGGAGAAGCTAGGCCAAACACTAACATATTGTGTAAGCGCCAATCTGTATATCGTCGTAAGCACAAAAGGGGTGGTTCTGCAAAACCTCGTAACTGATATTTGTGCCAAAAAAGACATTTGCTCAGCGGAAGCTCCTATCATCAAGCCCTTAATCATTTATACTAAAATATCGATACTTAGACATACGAAGAAGAGATAATTAAGTTTAAAAGATAGAACCGTTTTGAATTATGACAAGTTTTACTCTCTCCTATAAAATGTAGGCAACCTCACATACAAGGTTTTGCATTTTCCTGATACACGGTTTTGTACTTTAAACGACGATGTGTAGAAGTATTGCATACATATTTTGGTGACTTTTCAAGTATAAAATCCATTAATATGTGAAAGAAAACGGCATCCCTATGATTTAAACTTATGCCAAACGTTTGTAATACGAAAGACGAAAAATATAAACAAGCAATTTCTGAACAAAAAACTGTTTATCCACAAAGATGTTTGAATGGAAGCATTACACATTTGAAAAAATAGCAATCCACAAGGCTTTACTGGCAGTAGGTCCTTGTCCGCTCGCACAAATAGCTTAAAGAATGACGCAAACTTCACAATAGAAGACATGGCATGGTTTATTCTCTGTAAATATGTAGAGTTACAATAGCAAATAAATAATTATATTACAGTCAAATTACTCGCTTTCAGCTTTCTTCTATGCTGCGGACAGAACAATATTAGCTTCTGACAAATGGAAGAGCCAATTTATATTAAATTTCGTAGATAGAATTTACTGTTAATAGCCGGCAAGAAATACGGAATAGAGAAACTAATAATAACTAATACATGAGTTAGGGATAACAAAATCATAGAACAAAGAGTGACCAATATCGATTATACAGGGTTGCCGTCATCAACATCCCCGCCACCGTGAATCGATTCCGAACGAGGAGATTCACCACTCTTCTCATCGACATCCACAACGACTAATTTCGAAACAGGTCGTCGTAAAACACCACTACACGTCTTGACCTCCGCAGATCTAGCAACGGCATCTGGTCCACAAAATACTTCAAAACTCTCCCTGTTCTCCACTTGGATCTCGGCATATCGACTTCGCATATAAGTACTAAGCATCCAGTGGAGATGGGCTTCGTGGAGCGGCACCATTTTACACGACGGGTTAGGTCCATCAAATACTCGGCAATCCATCGCTTCCACATGCCGTTTTTATGTTTATCAAAACTCGCCATTGCTTCCGTAGATAGCACAGTCTTCCTTNCAAAAAGTGGTTTGGTGTCAACGGTTCCGGTTGGTCTGGAGTTACGGGCAAATGAGTGAGAGGTCTCGAATTAATCATGTTCTCTGATTCGACCAAGAGGCTGTACAAAGTTTCAACGCGAGGTGCTTGCTCCTTCAACATGGTTTAGAGAGCTCTCTTGACAGATCTTACGAGTCTTTCCCACGCGCCTCCCNATGCATAAACTAATTGGCCCATTTTCCATTTGCTTGCGCGCCATTTGTATTAGGAATGGAAGTTTTCTAAGTATTAATCGAATATAGACAAAGCCAAATAAATTTTAGTCAACACTGGTACAATGAACTTACAGATTTGTAATTTTAATATCTTACCAAACACAACTAAAACTTTCTGGAGCCAAAAAAGTGCTAGATAAGTTTGAAAATAGCTAAAAAAAGCTAGGAGCTAAAGCCCATTTTTCGGAGCTAAAAAAAATAGAGAACTAAAGCTAGATCCAAAACCACCAAAATAGCAACACTGGTTCGATGGGGTGTTAAACTTCCATTTTATACCGAGCGGCGTAAGTCCGGCGGCCATAATGTCATGATCAAGAAACTTTGCCTCG
>NW_016157904.1:37933-77962 GCF_001687245.7 Rhagoletis zephyria
ATTTCGTTAATGACAGTCTGTGTGTTAATAAGCTTATATTTACGATGGTACCACTCCACAATTAGTCGTGTCAGCGGAGATTCTTTTGGGATAATTCGGGGCCTTCTTGCAGCAAATGACATATAAGGGGCATTATCAATTCGCCCCTTTACCCTCATAACTCCATCTTCGTCCAGGTATGGGTGGAGCATTCTCAAATTACTACACGCTTCAACTTGGTTACCATTCAAAAGCAAATTATAATCGGTAACGAACTCAATTCGTTGTATACTTCTGCATAAGAGGTTCTCGGCAAGTTCTTCTTCAGTTCACCACATTCGGTAGGTCGTTTCAAAATCCTTCTCCTTAAGTTGTGTACATATCTTATGACCCCCGCTATCGCCCGCTTNTTCTCCACTTGGATCTCGGCATATCGACTTCGCATATAAGTACTAAGCATCCAGTGGAGATGGGCTTCGTGGAGCGGCACCATTTTACACGACGGGTTAGGTCCATCAAATACTCGGCAATCCATCGCTTCCACATGCCGTTTTTATGTTTATCAAAACTCGCCATTGCTTCCGTAGATAGCACAGTCTTCCTTCATAAAGGTGGTTTGGTGTCAACGGTTCCGGTTGGTCTGGAGTTACGGGCAAATGAGTGAGAGGTCTCGAATTAATCATGTTCTCTGATTCGACCAAGAGGCTGTACAAAGTTTCAACGCGAGGTGCTTGCTCCTTCAACATGGCGTAGAGAGCTCTCTTGACAGATCTTACGAGTCTTTCCCATGCGCCCCCTTCGCTTGGGTTCGATGGGGTGTTAAACTTCCATTTTATACCGAGCGGCGTAAGTCCGGTGGCCATAATGTCATGATCAAGAAACTTTGCCTCGGTGCCCAGTTCCCTTAACAAACCAACAAAATTGGTACCATTATCACTTCGGATCTGCAAGGGTACACCGCCGCGATTAATGAAATTTCTAATGCACAGCAAACATGCATCACTCGACAAATCACTAGCGATTTCCAAATGAACTGCGCGTACCGTGAGGCACGTGAAAAGTGCTATCCATCTTTTCTCTCTACACCGGCGAACTGTTACCTCAATTGGCCCGAAGTAATCGAGTCCCGTGTAATGTAAAAGGTCGAACGTACGCGGTAACTCTATCCAGTGGCAACACTCCCTTTATGGGTTGGTTTGGTGAGGCTTTTGGAAGCTTTCACGTTTGGCAGCGAGACTCCACACCCCGAACTAGCACTCTAATTGATGGAATCCAAAACATTAATCGCATTTCGTTAATGACAGTCTGTGTGTTAATAAGCTTATATTTACGATGGTACCACTCCACAATTAGTCGTGTCAGCGGAGATTCTTTTGGGATAATTCGGGGCCTTCTTGCAGCAAATGACATATAAGGGGCATTATCAATTCGCCCCTTTACCCTCATAACTCCATCTTCGTCCAGGTATGGGTGGAGCATTCTCAAATTACTACACGCTTCAACTTGGTTACCATTCAAAAGCAAATTATAATCGGTAACGAACTCAATTCGTTGTATACTTCTGCATAAGAGGGTCTCGGCAAGTTCTTCTTCAGTTCACCACATTCGGTAGGTCGTTTCAAAATCCTTCTCCTTAAGTTGTGTACATATCTTATGACCCCCGCTATCGCCCGCTTTAATCTAGCATACGAAGAAAAACGTTTAATATCACATATCAGCGTACTCACGTTATGAGAAGCAAAAACGCAGTGTTTCGTACGCAGTTCTTCAGCGCTTCGGTCTGAACAACTACTGTTTGGCTCAGTGGGCCACTGTTCCTTAGAGCTCAACAAAAATTTGGGTCCATTTTTCCAACGCCCATCGGGATTATATGTTGATGCTGCACGAGTACCATCATCCGCTGGGTTAAGTTCGCCGGGAACCCAGTTCCACTCATCAACGCTCGAGGATTCCAAAATCTCCGAGATATGGTTCGCTACGAAATGTTTGTATCGTCAAGCAACCGATTTGACCCATCTGATCACTGTGTGCGAGTCGGTCCAAATTCTCACTTGGCTGGGTTGTACATCGTGATGTTGAATTATGCAATTGCGAAGTCTTACAGCAAGGACGGCGCCTTGTAACTCCAGCTTCGGTATTGTTTGATATTTAATCGGTGCGCAATTGGCCTTCCCTGCAACAAAGGCACCTTCATCTGTCACTAATCTCCAATATGCCACCGTTGCCATCGCCACTTCGCTCGCATCGCAAAAAATATGCAATTCCACCCTCAAATTTATAAAATCTTTAAAATAACATCTGGGAATGATAGAGTCTTTTACCTTCTTAAGTTGACCAATCCACGCTGCCCACTTACCAATCAGATCATCCGGTATTACATCGCTTCAATCCAACTTAAAACGCCACAAAGATTGCATCAGAATTTGTGCACCTATCGTAAAGTTCGCCAATATACCGTAAGGATCGAACACCGACATAATCGTACTTAGTACTTCTCTCTTTGTAGGTTTCCGCTTTAAGTCAACTATTTCGTTTGCTACTCGATGAAATTTTAGGTCAAATACAAAATTATCAGTTATCGACATCCACTGCATTCCCAATATCCTTTCTAATTTATCGACAGAAATGTCAACCGCGGTGTTTTGAAAATTGCCAAATCTTCTGTTTATAAGTTCCGAATTGGAACTTATTTTCTTTATCTCGAAACCGGCTTTAGCATGTATTTTTATAACGTCATTTACAACTTGAATTGCTTTTGCCTCTGACTGAAAGCAGTCAACATAGTCGTCCACATAATGACGTTCCGTAATTGCTTGCACTGCGCGACTATGTGTCTGACGAAACTTTTCCGCGTTAGTGTTTTTAATGAGTTGCGCTATTGTTGGAGAACATGTGGCTCCGAAAATCATGCGCGTCATGACGTACTGTTGTATTGGCTATGTGGGAACACCGTTCCTCCAAAGAAACCGTAGGCTGTCTTGGTCTTCCTTGCGAGTAATTATCTGTAAAAACATTTCTTTTATGTCGCCACAAATGGCGACTAGGCATTGCCTAAATTTAAATAGAATTGCTAAAAGCGATTGATTAAAATCTGGTCCAGCCATTAAAGCACTATTCAAGGAAACTCCATTTACTTTAGCGGCAGCGTCAAACACGACTCGTAGTGTATCTTTATTGGGATTTGCTACTCCGAAGTGTGGTAGAAAAAATGTCTTCGGTGTATGATTCTGTTGCTCACTGCGGTTCAAAAGTCGAGCATAGCCTTTCGAAATATAATCGTCGATTCTCGCACGACACTGCTTGGCATAATCTTCTTTAGATTTGAACTTTCTCTCGACTAGTGCCAAACGTTGAACCGCTGCGTCATAGGTATCAGGGAATGACACAAAATCCGATTTCCACAAAAGACCACACTCGTAACGACCATTCAAATATTTTGTGGTAGAGTTTAAAATCTTCATTGCACGTTCTTCGCTTTTTGACGCAACCGGTTTCACCTCAAGCTTGACTCCGCAGGTTTAGACCTCAAAATAGTTACGCATAATTTGTTCGACTTCTTGTTCATGGACACAGCTTGTTATAGTTTTTGGTTGAAATATTCTTTTCGTCGTACTTGCGGTTTCTCCGAAGGTTAGGTTAGGTTAGGTTTGGTTAGAGTGGCTGCCCCGCGCAGAACGCGGAGCACACGTGGGCTGGAAAAGCCCGTTGTGATACCACTGGCCGAAGCCATTTGTTTCTTTCCCTCCCTTAGTAATTGAACCACCGAGTGTGTTTTATATAGCACAAAAAGTCGAGAACGTTCGCCGAGTTCAAATCGGCTAAACAATCTACAAAGTACTTGTTGAAGAATTGGTTGCGCATGTTGGACAGGGCGGGACAGTGGCAGAGATAGTGTTCGATGGTCTCCACCTCCTCCTCGTCTCTGCAACTGCGACAGAAATCGTTGGTGAGGTATCCCAACCTTTTTCCGTGTGTGCCCATCAGGCAGTGTCCGGTGATTACCCCGACTACTAATCTGAGAGAGGAGCGGTCCAGCCGGGTGAGAGCTATGGATCGCTTTACATCAATCTTTGGCCATATTTGCCTGGTAATATGGCAGGTGGTTTCCACAGCCCATCTTATATTTACCTCCTCAACGAGTTTCGCCTTTAGTCTGTGTTTGCAGGAGGTTAGAGGTATGCCCGCATTCGGATCAGAATTGACTACAGAAAGTTCCGTCGCCCTCCTTGCCAGCTCGTCGGCTAGGCAGTTGCCAGGGATGTCCCTGTGTCCAGGGACCCATACAACAGTCAAGGAGCATTTTGATGCCAGCAGGTTGAGAGTATTTCTGCATTCGATGGCTACTTTGGACGTTGCTTCGTTAGAATTGAGAGATTTGATAGCAGCCTGGCTGTCAGAATAGATAGAGATAGGCCGTCCTGGAGGGGCGGAGGTTATAAGCCACCGAGCCGCCTCCATTATGGCGTTTAATTCCGCTTGAAAAACGCTGCAATGGTCCGGTAAGCGAAAACTGAGATTTAGCGCGAGTTCGTCAGAGTAGATCCCGCTACCCACTCTTTTGTTTAGCTTGGAACCATCTGTATATATGGCCGTAGACCCTGGGTTCAGGTCTGTGGCCCTTTCCCACTCGTTCCTCTCTGGGATTCTTGTGGAGAATTTGTTATCTAAACAGATTAGAGGAGTGGTATTATCTATCTGTCGTAGATTATCCGGTAGAGTTTCAAGTACTTTTGCGTGCCCGAATCTGAGGTCTCTCCACGGCTGGATTGTATTTAGCCTGGCCGCACTACAGCCGGCCTGAAATTTGCCGTAGAGATCCACAGGTGGAAGATTTAAGATTATTTCCAGGGATTTGGTGGGTGTAGTGGGCAGGGCTCCCGTGACGAGCATGGCAGCCGTCCTCTGCACACGTTCCACCTTGGCTCTGGATACGGTGTTGTTTAGAGCAGGCCACCATACGGTGACCCCGTTGAAAAGGATGGGTCATATCACAGCTGTGTACATCCAGTGTACTATATGTGGTTTTATTCCCCATTTTTTGCCTATAGCCGTTTTGCAGGCATACAGGGCAGTATTGGCCTTCCTGGAGCGGTCTTCAGTGTTTCGNGGCAGCCGTCCTCTGCACACGTTCCACCTTGGCTCTGGATACGGTGTTGTTTAGAGCAGGCCACCATACGGTGACCCCGTAGAAAAGGATGGGTCTTATCACAGCTGTGTACATCCAGTGTACTATATGTGGTTTTATTCCCCATTTTTTGCCTATAGCCGTTTTGCAGGCATACAGGGCAGTATTGGCCTTCCTCGAGCGGTCTTCAGTGTTTCGCTTCCAGTTCAGCTTCCTGTCCAGAATAACACCAAGGTATTTCACCTCGGTTGAGAGAGTGAGTGCCACCCCGTTTAGGGCGGGAGGTTTAAATAAGGGAGTTTTATACTTCCTTGTGAAAAGTACCATTTCTGTCTTGGCAGGATTGACATTAAGTCCACATTCCTTGGACCAGATGTTTACCAGACCGAGTGCGTTTTGCAACAACTCACTCAGGACCTGAAGATGTTTGCCCGTTGCAACGATTGCTATGTCATCGGCGTACGCTATGACTTGACAACCGGTGCTCTTTAGGCTTAGAAGTATGGTGTTCACTGTTAGATTCCAGAGTAGAGGGGAGAGAACGCCCCCTTGGGGGGTGCCCCTGGTCACATACTTTGTAATGGAACCATCCCCTAGTTCTGATAGAATAGTTCTCTTTCCGAGAAGGAGCTCAACAAAATCCACCAGACCTCGCTGCACCCCCGCCATAAGAAGGGAGTTAACAACAGACTTCGGGTAGACGTTGTTGAAAGCACCCTCGATATCGAGAAAAACTCCGAGCGTGTATTCCTTTAAGGCCAATCCTTTTTCAATCGTCGCTACGATTTCATGGAGTGCGGTCTCCACGGATTTCCCCTTGGAATATGCATGCTGATTCGAGGAGAGGTTGTCAGCTTTAATATTCCGTCGAATATATTCGTCGATGAGCCTCTCTAGAGTTTTGAGGAAGAACGAGGTGAGGCTTATAGGCCTGAAATCCTTCGGTTTCACATGAGCGGCCTTGCCTCCTTTTGGTATGAATACAACCTTTGCCTTTGTCCACTCGTGTGGTATGTGAGTCAGTGTTAGGCAGGCTGTAAAAATCTGAGAAAGCATGGGACATAGTATGTCCTTAGCTTCCTGTAGTTTAGCGGGAAAGATTCCGTCAAGGCCAGGAAATTTGTAGGGCTGAAAGGACATTAAAGCCCATTCCACCCTCTCCTCACTTACGATGTCCCCAACGGTATCACCCAGAGACAAGTAGGTCCTAGGACCGGGCGAAAAATCGGGGGTGTCATCTGAGCAGCCCGGGAAGTGAGTGCTCATAAGGACCTCCAACATTTCGCTACATGATGTCGTCCAGTCACCGTTAGGCTTCTGGATAGAGTTCATACTTGAAGAGGATTTTGAGAGAACTTTCCTCAGCCTGTTGGCTTCAGAGTTCTCTTCTATGTTGTCGCAGAAGTTTTGCCAAGATTCGCGTTTCGCCCTCTTTATGGCCTTCTTGAAAACTTTGAGTGCGTCTTTGTATGGTTGCCAAAGACCTGTTCGTTTAGCTTGATTGAAAAGCCTCCTGCTGTTCTTCCTCAGTGCTGAAATCTCAGGATTCCACCACTGGGGTTTCTTTTTGCCCTTCGGGAGGGTGCTTGGGCAGGAGGCTTTGAAAGCAGCATTACAGGCATTTGTCACAAAGTTCACTGCTTCATCAATTTTTGACGATGAGTCCAGCTCACCGAGAGAAACAACCTTCGTATTCGAGAGACTCGCTTCATCAGATCCTAACGATAAGCACGACTTATCGTAAGAAGCGTATCTGTGTAGAGAGACCGACAGCGTATTTTTATACTTTGCCCAGTCGGTTCGCTTCTTGTTCCTGTATGCTGTTAAAGGAGCAGGATCAAAATTGAGCTTAAAGCTAATGTAGAGATGGTCAGAGAAAGAGTGTTCTTTGGACACCTGCCATTCCTTATCTGATCAGACAAACCGCTCGAAACAAGGGTGATGTCCAGCACTTCGTTTCTAACAGAGGTCACAAAAGAGGGGTCGCGCCCGCGGTAAGATTATATAAAGAACAAAGTCAAGTAAACACTCACCTCGAGAGTTGCTGTCGCTTGAGCCCCAGTTCGTGTTATGCGAGTTAGAGTCTGCCCCTATTATGACCGGGAGTTTCCTGCGATTTGCTTCCTTCACAGCTTCTTCCAGTCTGTAGGGTGGAAAAACATGGCTGTCGTGGGCCATGTAGGATGTTGCCAGCCAGATCACGCTCTCCTTCAGCTGGACGCTGATGCAGACAGTGTCCTCGTCGCTGTATTGGGAGAGTAAAAAATAAGAATATACTTTTTTAATCAGAATGCAAGCTCTGATCCTACCTGCTACTGGAGCTGTTACAACCTGGTAGGCATCAGAGTTCAGTCCGCAAACCTTGTTTCTAACGATCCAAGGCTCTTGGACTAGAATCAAGTCCTCAGCTTTATTGCGGAGGCGAAGATGAAGGGCAGCCGAGGCTGCCTTGGAATGGTGCAGATTAATTTGTAGGATCTGCACCATCCTCAGAGTCGGTGATGTCCATCGCTTCTAGCTCCTCCCGTTCGGCGGCGGCAATGACTGTGGTGTCATTAACCTCCTCCTCCGGTTCGGAGTCCAGAAGCTGGTCCTCGTTCAGCATTGCCCACCGGCTGTATCCCGACCCTACGTAGGCAGATACTGAGCTCGTGTCGCTCTCAGTATCTGACGCGGTTTCGGGTTCACCCGTTGGTAGGTCCCCAGGTCCACTCGTGGTGTTTCCTGTGGACCCCGCGGTTTCTCCGAAAGGACCGTAAATTATCCATCCTAACCTCGTTCTTACAGCAATAGGGCCAGGGTTGCAAGATGACCGTGGTATATCTACAGGAGTAGTTAAATATGCATGCAAAAGACTTATTATCATTTTCGGATGTACATTTTTATATTTGTATTTGTATTTGTTTCTTTTAAAGAACTTGGTATCGGCAAAGCTAGCTTGTTCGATAAAAATACTTTAGACATCAAATACCGTTGGCTTTCAGCTTCAGTGCCAGTTATGGTTAATTGCACAACTTCTGTCGACTCATGGGATGAGACTCCGAGTCTTTGGAGCGCTTAAGACCAAGTTCATTTGCTATATTCCAATCAAACATAGTACCATCCGCCCCGTCGTGGACCATAGCATAAATTGAGACTTTGTTGTCATGGTAGAGCTTGACTGGGATGATTTGAAAGAGTACTCCATCGTTTTTTGTATCAGCATGACAATTTCTACGGTCGATCAGACTGGCAACTGTTGTCTCCGCTGATTGCTGCAAGTTCGACTGACCATTATGGCGGATTTCGTTAGGATGTAGTAGACGATTATGTAAACGCGCGCAATCGTTTATCCCACAACGTCTTTTTACATAACTGATTTGGCTTAAGGCATGAAAAGCAAATTCGTAGTTCTTTCACTTTTTTCCATCGGTCATCGACGCCCAGACAAATAAACTGTGGGCACGCGTTAAGTGCTGCGCATTCACCCTGACAAACACTACAATTGCTTTGAGCAACGCTTAAAAAAGAATACTTATTAGCTTTCGGTGGATGAGGATGTGGCGCAACGTCTTGTTCTTTCACTTTTTTCCATCGGTCATCGACGCCCAGACAAATAAACTGCGGGCACGCGTTAAGTGCTGCGCATTCACCCTGACAAACACTACAATTGCTTTGAGCAACGCTTAAAAAAGAATACTTATTAGCTTTCGGTGGATGAGGATGTGGCGCAACGTCTTGAGTACGGCGGCTACCAGCAGCCGTCGCAGAAGGTAAACTGTCGGTTACCATATTCGCAAGTTTTCGCAAAGCGTTCAACCACTTACTGAAGTCTTCTACATTCGGGCATCGCTCCAACGAAAGACATTTCTCCGCCCACTGCATTTGCTTAGAGGTAGGCAGCTTTGTTACTAACTCGCTCAATAAAGACGGATTGGCTAGATGGTGATCTCCTTGCACGGATTTCAAAAATGTCGACATATTATTGACTTTAATCGCGAAATTTATTAACGGTTCGAGCTTTCCTTCCGGCACGTTAGAAATTAACCTAACCTTTTCAATTTGGCTTTTTATTAGCAACTCCGGCCGTCCGTAAGTTTCCGACAGAACTTCAATTATAGCGCTTACATTTTTCGAGGATGTTAGTAACGACTCCACTGTATCTCTAGCTCGTCCATGCAATGCTTCTCTAATCCGCATTATGTTATGTATATCGCTGTACTCCAATTCGACGGTGGTGCTTCTGAAATCTTCAATAAATGCTTGCCATTCTTCTGGCTGACCTCCGAATTTCGGTAAGGGATAGATTTTTTTTGCTTTGGCTGGTGGGCAGCTGTGGGGGTTAGAGGAAAGGTTAGAAAAAGACTCACCAGGTGTAGCATCAGGATGTGCTTGGGCGTTCGCGCCATTTGGTTGCGCGGGACTTGCTTGACGTTGGGCATTTGTGTCGTTTGGGGGCATAAGGTTTGTGGAAGACTCATTATTTCCGTTGGTAGCAACCGTTCTGGCAATGGCCTGAACTTCGTTGCGCAGGGCGTTAACGCTGGACTTATTTTGCTCATTCTGGCTGACGATTAGATTTTGCAGAGCGGCTATTTGTCTCTGGAATTCCCTTTGCATTTCCTTCAAATTTNGGATGTGGCGCAACGTCTTGAGTACGGCGGCTACCAGCAGCCGTCGCAGACGGTAAACTGCCGGTTACCATATTCGCAAGTTTTCGCAAAGCGTTCAACCACTTACTGAAGTCTTCTACATTCGGGCATCCAACGAAAGACATTTCTCCGCCCACTGCATTTGCTTAGAGGTAGGTAGCTTTGTTACTAACTCGCTCAATAAAGACGGGTTGGCTAGATGGTGATCTCCTTGCACGGATTTCAAAAATGTCGACATATTATTGACTTTAATCGCGAAATTTATTAACGGCTCGAGCTTTCCTTCCGGCACGTTAGAAATTAACCTAACCTTTTCAATTCGGCTTTTTATTAGCAACTCCGGACGTCCGTAAGTTTCCGACAGAACTTCAATTATAGCGCTTACACTTTTCGAGGATGTTAGTAACGACTCCACTGTATCTCTAGCAATGCTTCCATGCAATGCTTCTCTAATCCGCATTATGTTATGTATATCGCTGTACTCCAATTCGAGGGTGGTGCTTCTGAAATCTTCAATAAATGCTTGCCATTCTTCTGGCTGACCTCCGAATTTCGGTAAGGGATAGATTTTTTTGCTTTGGCTGGTGCGCAGCTGTGGGGGGTAGAAAAAGACTCACCAAGTGTAGCATCAGGATGTGCTTGGGCGTTCGCGCCATTTGGTTGCGCGGGACTTGCTTGACGTTGGGCATTTGTGTCGTTTGGGGGCATAAGGTTTGTGGAAGACTCATTATTTCCGTTGGTAGCAACCGTTCTGGCAATGGCCTGAACTTCGTTGCGCAGGGCGTTAACGCTGGACTTATTTTGCTCATTCTGGCTGACGATTAGATTTTGCAGAGCGGCTATTTGTCTCTGGAATTCCCTTTGCATTTCCTTCAAATTTCTAGCAGAGTCAGACTGCTGTGGCAAATTTTCAGTTTGACTCCTTCCAGTAGGGGGTTGAGGCTGCTTAGGGGCCTTTGCTGCATGCGGCGAATCTGGCATTGCGTACCGTTGCGGCGGGATTCCCTTGTTCTCTCGCGTGCTCCTTCGCGTTTCTGGCGTAAACCGAGAATAAAGGCATATACAAACTTACTTCTGCCGGTATATGCAGAAATTTTAGGCAATTCGACTCCAAAAAATCACAGGCAATGCGACGAGAAAAACAAGATCCAAAAAACGGTGACGAGCAAAAGGGGCAATCTGCTGCAAATGAAGCGAAGAATAAAGTTGTCCGTTCGCATAAATAGCTTAAAGAATGAAACGCAAACTTCACTATAGAAGACGTGGCATGGTTTATTCTCTGTAAATATGTAGAGTTACAATAGCAAATAAATATTTATATTACAGTCAAATTACTCGCTTTCGGCTTTCTTCTAAGCTGCGGACAGAACAATATTAGCTTTTGACAAATGGAAGAGCCAATTTATATTAAATTTCTTAGATAGAATTTACTGTTAATAGCCGGCCAGAAATACGGAATAGACAAACTAATAATAACTAATACATGAGTTAGGGATAACAAAAACATAGAACAAAGAGTGACCAATATCGATTATTCAGGGTTGCCTTCATCAACAGTCCCTTTTAAAGCACATAAAAAAATAAGCTTCTAGTCTCGAAGTTAGCACAAAATTAAATTTTTGTGTTTGTTGTTTACAAAAAAATACTTGCCAAGTATATAAGTCAAAATTGTTAAATATATATCGCTTGCATTCATTTCTTCATAGAAAAATTCATACGGCTTATAACCAGATTCATACCATGCAAACGCACCATCCCTTACACGGCGTTTACATGAGACAATTTTGTCAATACAATAGCAATACATTCACACTGTTTCACTAATGCATTCACACTTCTCTCATTGTCTTCGTCACTGTCTCTGATTTTTCGAAGACAGTAAGTTGGACACTAAATTGGACAATTCGGCCATGCCCTGGTTAATTTGAGAAAAAGAGGAAAGGCAAAATCGCAAAAAATCGCAGAATTATGAAAAGTGGTTTGTGTTTGGATATTTTAGTAGATAATGTGAAGTTCACGCCAAACGAAACTAACTGCGGTTTCTGAAAAATGCATTGTCTTTATAATTGTCGGGACGCCTAATTTACACAATAATTTGATACATATTCTCAATTGTCTTGCCTAAAATTGTCTTATGTGAACGCAGCGTTAGCCTCAGTAAATTCCACTGCGTGGTTATTATATCATAATCGCAATCTATGAGATGGGGAAACTTTAACAAAAGAGGTAAAATTGGTAAATCTTCTGTACAAACTACCTTAGCTGTTGTCATTATTTGTAAAATTTTTATATCTTCACGCTTGAAATCAAATCTTAAATTCATTTGGTCAAAAACTCTATGTAAAGCTTTAATATATTTGTTTTAACTTCAAGGATTCCAGAACAATTGACATTACTTAGTATTAATATCCCAGCTTTCCTTCCAACAAAAATGTCAGATATTTTAACATTATTATTTTCGTTTTTAAAATCAGCATTCATATGTTACTGATCGCATCTTTTTTAATTAAGTTATGGTGCATTTATATGGTATGAAGCCATATGAACAGTTGATATGCTACAAGTAATTTTTAGCAAAAAAAACCGACTTAAAAAAATATATATATATCTATATATTTCATGATTCAATGATCGGATCTAAACCAAATTAGTATAGGACCACCTCTGAGACACTACCATTCCGTTGCAAAAAGAATTATCGAAATCGGTTGACGTGGTCCAAAGTTATGCGGTAACATACATAAAAAAAAACATATTCCGACGAACTGATAACCTCCTCCTTTTTTGGAAGTCGTTTAAAAATAGAGGGGGAATTCAATGGTATCGAGTGGGGTGCATATGGTACATTTTTTCATATGAATAATGATGCGGAGCTACTGTAAACATACTGTTGTGATACTGTGAAGCATATGAAATTATAGCATGTTTGATTTTCATACATACCATGAGAAGTTTAACAGATGCAGGGATATCAATGAAGTTTTTCTCCGTTTTGATGCATTTTAGTACAAAAAACCGCCTAAAATGAGGAAAGTGGCAACTCTAACATTCAAGTTTTCACATCCATGTCAAACAAACAAATTCAAAACAAAGAAATTATCTGTGCTAGAATTTTTTATATAGAAGCAACTCACCTATGGTAGACAATAAAAATACCAAGCGGTATGATAACAAACTAAAAAGCAAGACATTACACAAAGTTTTAATGAGCTTTTTATCACATTTTAGTAAAAATAGGCCTATAATGCCCAAGCTGACAAAGAAACGAAAATGTGTATATTTTGTTGTTTACAAAAAAGACTTGCCAAATATATAAGTAAAAATTATAGAAGGCATGTATGCTGCTCCCTTTCAATTTTTCACACAGTTGATGCTTCTTTCTGGCTTTTACAAAATGCAGGGATACCACTCTTGTTTTGGTACAATATAATTGTAATGTATTTTCAATTCGAAATCAAAGAAAACAGCGCAGGACAATTTTTGCAAACTACTGCATATCATAAAATGTTCAGAGAATTAACAAAAAAAAACAAAAATTGTATGGTCTCATGCTTCTTTCAAACCGAATGCATATGGTGGCGGTTCCGGTAAATGCGAATTGTATTTGCGCGAACTCGTTTTTAGTGTATTTGCATACATTGGTTAATTGGCTTACCGAAACCACCACATTCCAAATGTAGGCATTTCACTGTCAAAGCAATGTCGCGAGAATTCGCGCGAATAAAATTCGCTCTTACCGAAACCACCGCCCAAGACCGCATTGTTATTACTTCTCATTCTTTTGGTTAGCGCTGTAACCGCTTAAGAATTTTTTGCCAAATCTAATAAAGCTAGCCAGTCGTTTCTTCTTTTCGAATTGAGATTTACAAAAGTTATATTTTTTTAATTCATAATAAGTGAACACATTGAAAACGACGAGCTACCGACCACAGCTTCCAATTTGTCATCTTTATTATCTAAGCGCTTTGTCGATGGCAACATGATTTCTTTGAACGCGGCAGCGACATCATGAATTTGTATGAGTTTGACATAAAAGAAGAGGAAGAACCTTATCTGTCGCCAGAAAAATAGAAATAGATCTAATCTGGCCACAACCACAGCCGTCGCGTAGCCCGGTCGTCGCCAAAATAATTATCTACATAAGAGTACGTGTTAAAATAATTTGACAGCTGTGGTTTGTAGCTCGTCGTTTTCATTGTGTTCGGGCTATAAGAACTTTTTCATCCGCTCCTGAATTTTGGGTACACTTTCTAATCGTATCTCTTTTCAATATACATAAGTATATATACTCTGATGTATTTTGAATAAATATACTTGCACATACATATGTAGAAGTAGTGGCGGCCGCTGTGGAGTAATTGTTAGCATTCCGCACTACCATTTCATAGGGCCTAAGTTGAAGACCAGTTTCCGAACGTTTTTTTCTAATAGCGGTTGCCCCTCGGCAGGCAATGGCAAACCTCCGAGCGTATTCTGCCATGAAAAAAAGCTTCTCATAAAAATACAATCGCCGTTCAGAGTCGACGTAAAACTGTAGCTCCCTCCCCTTTGTGTGACAACATCAAGACACACGCCAAAAAGCACGGAGGAGAAGCTAAGTCAAACACAAACATATTGTTTAAGCGGCAATCTATAAATGTTGAAGTATTACATAAATATTTTGGTGGTTTTTCAAGTATAAAATCTATTGAGAAACGGAAGAAAACGGCATCCCTATAATTTCAACTTATGCCAAACGTTTTTAATATGAAAGAGAAAAAACATTAACAAGCAATTTCTGAACAAAAAACCTGTTTTTCCACAAAGATATTTAAATGGAAGTTGTACACATATAAAAATAGCAATCCACAATGATTTATGGCAGGAGGAGAAGGACACTTCAACCAGTTCTTGTCCTTTTTAAAGAACATTTCAAAAAAAAAAAAGCTTCTACTTTCCAAGCTAGCACAAACTATTTGTATTTGTTTGTTGTTTACAAAAAATACTTATATACTTGGCAAGTATTTTTTTGTAAACAACAAACAAAAAAATTGCATTTTGTGCTAACTTCGAAACTAGAAGCTTATTTTTTTTATGTGCTTTAAAAAGGACCTACTGCCAATAAAGCCTTGTGGATTGCTATTTCTTTAAATGTGTAATGCTTCCATTCAAACATCTTTGTGGATAAACAGTTTTTGTTCAGAAATTGCTTGTTTATGTTTTTTGTCTTTCATATTACAAACGTTTGGCATAAGTTTAAATCACAGGGATGCCGTTTTCTTTCGTTTCTCAATGGATTTCATACTTGAAAAGGCACGAAAATATGTATGCAATACCTATAGGTGTCGTTGTTTTAAGTACGTAACCGCGTATCATCAAAACACAAAACCTCGCATTTGAGGTTGCCTAAATTTTGTAGGAGAGAGTAAAACTTGTCATAATTCAAAACTGTTCTCACTTTTAAACTTAATTATCTCTTCTTCTTATCTCTAAGTATCGATATTTTAGTATAAATGATTAAGGGCTTGATGATAGGAGCTCCCGGTGAGCAAATATCATTTTTGACACAAATGTCAGTTACGAGGTTTTGCAGAACCACGATAAGCACTTTTGTACTTTAAACGACGATATACAGATTGCCGCTTACACAATATGTTAGTGTTTGGCCTAGCTTCTCCTCCGATATGGGGCGTGCGCCTTGATTTGGGCAGTTTTACGACGACTCCGAACGGCAATTGTATTTTTATGAGAAGCTGTTTTCATGACAGAATACACTCGGAAGTTTATTATTACCAACAGAGGGGCGACCGCGAATGTCGGGGTCGGAGCATCACACCTAAACTACACCACCGAATAACGCGAAAATGTACACAGTTCTATATTTTGCCCTCAGAACGGTAATAGGAACGGTTTTTTTTTACAACAAATGTCGATTTTGCAATACTTGTTTTATAACAAATCTTATTATATATATAAAAATGAGTTGCTGTTCGTGTGTTATCGTATAACTCAAGAACGGCTCAACGTATTTGCTTCGTTTCAATTTCATTATGTGTCGTTCTGTCTGTAGAAGGTTTGTAAAGAGAAAATTGGAAAAACGGTGTGGCCAGATATCTGAAATATCAGACGCAAAAAAAATGAATCTCTATATATAAATGTGAAAGTCTGTACGGGCTCGGAGCATCACGCCTAAACCACTCCACCGAATAACGCGAAAATGTACACAGTTCAATATTTTGCCCTCAGCACGGTAATAGGTAGTAACATGCGCATGTGCATTGCAAATATTAATTATAGTTATTGATGATAATGCTAAAGATTAATGATATATCTCAAACAATGAATGGAATTGTTCTTGAGAAAAAAAGTTTTTAATGAAAACTAGTTTCGTATAATGCTTCGTTTTTATGAAATAAAAAGTTTGTAATTAGATAATTGGAAAAGTGTGTTGCCAGATATCTGCAGTATCAGAAAAAAATAATTATAAATGAGCCGCAATAATTCCATTTCACTGAGAATGTATAAAAAAAATAGTACAGAAAAAAATTTGGGTAGGGTTGCCACCATTCGAAAAAAATTTATATGTAAAAATGGATTGCTTTCGTGTCTTATCGCATAACTCAAGAACGGCTCAACGGATTTGCTTCACAGTTATTTATTTTGTGTCTTTCTTTCTGTAGATTGAATGTAAAGAAACAATTGGAAAATCGGGGCTGCCAAATATTTCAAATATCAAAAAAAAAATTAAATTTACATAAGCCGCAATAATGTAATTTACTGAGAATGTTTAAACAAATTTAATAAAAAAAGATTTGAATAGGGTTGCCATCACTCGACAAAAAATCTTTACATATAAAAATGAATTGCTGTTCGTGTGCTATAGCATAACTCAAGAACGGCTCAACGGATTTGCTTCGTTTTTATTTCATTTTGTTTTTCTCTGTCTGTAGAAGGTTTGTAAAAAAATAAGAACCGGTGTTGCTAGATATCTGAAAGATAAAAAAAAAATTAAATTTAGAAAAGCCGCAATAATTATATTTCACTGAGAATGCATAAAAAATTTAGTATAGAAAAAATTTGGAAAGGGTTGCCATCATTCGATAAAATCTTTATATATGTAAATATATTGCTGTTTCAAAAAAAAAATTATTTAAATAAGCCGCAATAGTGCTATTCCACTGCGAATGTATGAAAACATTTAAAACATAAAAAGATTTCGCGTGTATGACATTTTTTGTGTATATTTGGAAATGTATGAAATCAATCGCATACTCATGGAAAAATTTGATGTTATTGGAAAACCGAATTTTTCATACCGCATATCTCTGGATGTGTTCATGTTAGGGTACTGCAACTTGGTTCAGAGATATATAAAAATCAATTTGGAAAATGGCGCGGGGAACAGGTCGTAAAGTGTATCAAATAAAACACCTCTTTGAGGTATAATTTTCGAGTGACGAAAGCTGAACTAGAAACACAAAATTTATGATATCAATTTCGTGACGAAAATTATGCGCATTTTTAACTGCCTTGGAAACGTAGGGAAAATCTTTTTTATTCATACGAATCTTTGCAGAAGTTCTGTTTTTTATTTTGTGTTTCTAGCAGTAGACAGATTTTCGCAACGTTCCGCATAAATAAAAAAAGATTTTCCGTACGTTTCCAAGGCAGTTAAAAAATGCGTATAATGTTCGTCATGAAATTGGTATCATAAATTTTGTGTTTCTAGTTCACATTTCGTCACTCGAAAATTTTACCTCAAAGAGGTGTTTTATATGATATCAATTATTTTGGGGTAGCAAATTTAAAATCGACGAAAACACAAACAATTATCTAANGCGTATAATGTTCGTCATGAAATTGGTATCATAAATTTTGTGTTTCTAGTTCACATTTCGTCACTCGAAAATTTTACCTCAAAGAGGTGTTTTATATGATATCAATTATTTTGGGGTAGCAAATTTAAAATCGACGAAAACACAAACAATTATCTAAATGTATTTGTCAATGTTCTTGTGGCTTGTTAACATTTTATTTTTAATATTTTTTTATTGAGCTTTGTACCACGATTGTTTACTAGGAAAAATTGAAAAAGCAACAAAGTCTAAGCGGTAGAAGTTATAGCACTATTTCGGAGATCACCACATCTCCTCATCAGACTTCTTTTTTCTAGACTTCTAGTTCCCTGCTGAAGTCTAGAAAAAAGAAGTTTGATGAGGAGATGTGGTGATCTCCAAAATAGTGCTATAACTTTATTTATGTATATCCGATCAGTTTGTATTTTGTGAAAATTTTTTAGTTTGTGATAGGCTTGTCTGATCTGTTCTTCTAGTGTAAATAAAACGACGTTATTTCACTTACGGCCCAACGTTTCGCTAATCTTCTTAGCATCTTCAGGGGCGTGTTTATTTTATTATCTGTTACAAAAATATAAATACATACATATATATATGATAGTAAGTAAAGGAACAAATACACATACATATACATAAGTACATATAAAAATTGCAAAAGAACATCTGAGAATAAAATCGACTGACCAGTTTTTGAGAAAATGCCCGAAATCTATATTTTCAGCAGTCCGATTTTTAGTTTTCAGGCGATAACTTTATGACATATTTATATTTCATAAACACAAAAGATAGCGTTAGATAGCTTGTTTTAATACCCTTCTACTGATATTCACATCAATGACACGGACTGAGTAGTGCGGCCTCAGTGGTAGTTTGAAAAATTACCTTTTTTCGAATTTCAGGCAGCCCACAAAGGCATACGAATCAAAACATCCTGGAACAAAACCTTCTTAGTTTTTTTGTACTTTAATTCCTGAAAGTTTCAAAAAAATTAAATGAAGGTGTTCGAGCCGGTTTTACTCGCGAATGAGCCGGTGTTACTCGCGTAGGAGCCGGAGGTGCTCAGTTCATCCTTCTGTAGATACAATGTACGTATCTGCTGCCTTTGCGTAGTAATATTAATGGTGTTCGAGCGGGTGATACTCGCGTAGGAGCCGTAGTTACTCGTGTGGGAGCCGGAGATGCTCAGTTCTTCCCTTTTGTGGATAATATGTGCTGACCTTTGGCGCTGCATACGTATCCATGGTCGCAGTACAAAGTAATTATTGCTTTAATTCAGGTGAACTATATTGTAGCCTTTGGTTATAATTTCGCTTATATAATACTGAATAGATATTAATTTTAAGAACAAAGAAAAACATGGTCGACCGCTGCAGAATGACGAAAGTATATTGAAAAAATGACAAGAGAACAGCGCTGCCACAGTGCTGAGTAGTTGGAGTGAATATGGAGCGATTGATTTCGCAGGTAGATGGCGCCGTTAACATCCTGGCGGCCTTGAGAGTATCCATCACTCTCAACACAATGCCTGGTGACTGGACGTATCATCTTCTTCGACAATAATTTTGTCAGAAACTGGAAGCGGACATAGTTTTGAAAATGTCCTCTGCACGATACCTTTACTCGTCTTGATTGTGGCGACTCTTGCTGTACCATCCTTGCCTCTAGATAAATTTACGATACGTCCTAGGCTCCACTTAAGTGGTGGGGCATTTTCGTCCTTTACAAGAACCAAAGTTCCTATTGGGACATCTTCCGTCTTTGTTTGCCATTTAGTTCGTTGTTGAAGCTCTGATATATACTCTGTAGACCATCTTCTCCAAAAGGACTGCCTCAACTGCACGACAAGTTTATAGCGAATTAGCCTGTGCCCAGTAGTATAATGATTGTTAACGATTGGTTACTATCTTGAAAAAGTTCAAAAATTTCTCGAGAAGCACCTACAAAATTCCTACCATTGTCTGAGAATATCTTTAAAGGTTTTCCACGACGGGAAATAAATCTTTTCAATGCCAACATATAACCTTCAGCCGATAAACTAGTGACCAATTCCAAATGCAAAGCTCTAGTCGCAAAACACACAAATAAACATAAATAGCATTTTTCGAGTTTGGCACCTCTACCTCTCTTATTTAAAATTAAAAACGGACCGGCGTAGTCTACTCCACAGTTCAGAAATGGAAATCCCCCTTCTAAACGTTCGGGTAGTAGATTCCCCATTAGTGGACTTACGGTCTTTCCCCTCATACGGCAGCATTTAACACATCGCCTTACAAATTTCCTAGCGAGGTTCCTACCGCCTAGTGGCCACCAATTTTCTCTGAAGTGAAATAGCAATAACTGCATGTAATAGTCTGTTATGTTCATATTGAAATAAGAGGGAGGTAAATTTATGTTTACTACAGAGCAGCTTTGGATGTTTCTTATTGTACGTAAAGTTGTAGGAGTTTGACAATCTTCCGCCTACTCTGATGAGATTGTTCTTGTCGATAAATACGTTAAGACTAATTAAATTTCGATTTGACTTTAGTTCTAAATTTTTACTTAAAGTGCTGTACTCATTGTAGAACGATTGCATTTGAGCTAATCGCGTCAAAATTATTAAGGATTTTTCTAGTTCATCTACAGAGAGTGCTCCTGTCAGCCTACTATGGCTGTCTTTAATACGAGTGTTATGAAGAAATCGCATCATGTAAGCGCAAGTCCGTTGTAACCTATTGAACTTAGAAAACCTACTAAAGTCAATAATGCAATCATTTACCTCGTTACGGCATGTACAAACCATGCTCTGTTTCAATTCGGGTAGATTCTTTAAACTAAACAGGCTGTTCGTATTCTGGCTCCAATCATCTACACGTTCACATAAAAATGCAGGGCCATTCCACCACAATGGCGACGTATTAAGTTCGTTTAAATATACACCCCGCGATATCATATCTGCTGGATTTTGTTTGGATTTCACATGTAACCATATCGCATGACTCGCTGCCTCACTTATTTCCGCGACACGGCTTCGAACAAAGGTCTTCAGTTGATGTGGAGGCATTCGCAACCACGACAAAACTATTGTGGAATCGGTCCAAATAATACTTTTACTGAACTGTAAATGCAATGATTTTGAAATTTTAAGCAGTAGCCTTGTACCTACTAGGACACCGCATAGTTCAAGCCTGGGTATGCTAATGGGCTTAATAGGTGCAACTTTGCCTTTTGAACACAATAATCTTACTGTAACGGCACCACTGTTGGCACAAGTCCGAATGTACGCACAGGCTCCGTACGCTGTTTCGCTCGCGTCGCAAAAAATATGTAGCTGCACTTTGGAATACTCATGACCAAGCACATGACGTGGAACCCGTACTTTTTGAAGGTGTGACAATGACTGGAGGAAATTTTTCCAATGTGCTATGATAGTAGTAGGTACTGCATCATCCCAGTTTATTTTACATAACCACAACCTTTGTAATAATATCTTTCCTACCTACGGGACTAAGAATACCAAGCGGATCGTAAATTTGGGAAACTATTGACAGAATGGATCGTTTTGTAATCTTAGGGTTATCTTGATTAATCTCTAAGGTGAACTGCAGTTCGTCGCTTTTTTTTTAACCAACCCAAGCCCAGAGTTTTACTTGAAAAGTTTTCATCTAGAGATAGACTTTTAGATATGTTGTCACCTTCTTTTGCACCCCAGGTAATGTGAGATAAATTTGAAACCCATTTTCGCAATGGAAAGCATCCAGACATACAAACATCAGACACTTTTTTACACATCTCCTGGAGCATCGATTTTGAATCATTCCCGGTGATTAAGTCGTCTACGTAAATATCTTCTAATATGAAGCGAGCAACGTTCTTGTCCGCACATTCCATACCCAATTGTCTAAGACAACGTATGCAAAGATATGGTGTCGCTGACATGCCATACGTTACGACGTTAGGTCTATACACATTAAGAGGGTCTGCGTCTTTTTCACGCCATAATTCAATTGCAAATTCCTTTGATCTGCCTGCAGGGATATCTGCCTAAACATTTTCTCAATGTCGGCGCATGCAACATATTTAAATTACCTAGAACGCAAAAGAATAGAAAATAAATCATTCTGCAAAGGCGGTCCGGTCATCTGGATATCATTGAACGATATACCTGTTGATGTCCTCTGACTCGCATTGAACACGACTCGCAGCTTTGTTGTGATACTTTGATGACGTAATACACCATGATGTGGTAAGAATAAACACGGTTTTGCGTTACTTTCGATTTTGGTCATGTGTCCTAAATTTGCATACTCTTGCATGAAACCACTATACATCTTCTTATACTCCCCAGATTTCCTAAGTCGGCTTTCTAGCGAAAGGAATCTAGATTTGGCAATTTCGAAGCAGTCGCCTAACACGTCAGCTGATTCTTTAAGTGGAATGCGTACTGAAAAGCGTCCGTCACTTTCACGTTTCGTGGTTTCTACAAATAAATTTTCACAAGCGAGATCTTCATGAGTCTGTACATCGTAACATTTATCAATTTCTTCAATATCCTAAAATGTTTTTAGTTGATCGTTAAGTTCAATGGTTTGAACGAAGGTGCACTCAACCTTGCTCTTAAAGGAATTGTTAGTGCACATAACACCTGAAACGATCTATCCCGGAATTGTATTTTGTAAATATGGCGTAAACGAATTTTAGTATCGAGCAACAAATCCCAGAAGAGATCTGCGCCTAAAAGTAAATCGATTTCCCCTGGTAAATGAAATGATGGATCCGCTAAAATTGCATCTTGCGGAATATTCAAGGCCTTGTAATCTAAGCTAATGGATAGAAGTGAACTTGTAATGCTACTCAATACTTAATATTTAATTCTCGTGTTATAATCTCCAATTCGAGACTTAAGTCTGTTGTATGGGAGACTGAATGCCCTATTCCTGCTATTCGAAAGGTGGACTGTATCGTTTTAACATTTATTTTCTGACGCAGTGCGTTTGTTACAACGCAGTGCTGACTACAGCTGTCTAATAAAGCGCGAGCCGTGTGATAGACATTGTCGACACCAGCTACTTCAACCAATGCGGTAGCTAGTATGATCGTCTTCGACCTATCCTCCTTACGTTCAATATTCGCTTTGAACTGATCAGATGTGTGTAGCACTGTTGACGTGTTATTGTTTGAGGTAAGCTTAAACTCAGGTGCTGTCGAAGACAAAGTGGCGCTTTCTCCACTAAAATACCCGTGAAGCAGACTATTATGCTTTTTGCTGCATTGTTTGCATGAACCGAAGTGACAGTCCAATGCATCGTCTTTAGCACGCAAGCAATTGGTACAGAGATTTTTATTGCGTGCGAATTTTAACCTATCTTCAAAAGTTAGTTTTAGAAACGTACCACAAGTGTACAGCAAATGATTTTTAGAGCATAGGGGGCATACACGTGAGCCGTTTTTGATGTTACTTTCAGTCGATATAAAACTATGTAGCTTTTGCTGAGCTTGATTTTTGTTGGCCTCACGAAATACCTTGCTATTGTTCTGAGAAGAAGATGTTTGGTGCACCTTAATTATATCTAAAGTGTCCGCTTTATAATTTAGAAAATTTAGTAGTTGTTCTGGCTTTATCGTTTTGCTAGATTCTCTCAAACTGTTGGTTTTATATTGTTCCCAATCTTTCTCAATCTGACTATCTAACTTCGAAACGATTATATAAATAATTAACGTGTCCCAATGACCTGTTGGCTCCCCTAAAGTATTCAAAGCACGCATATTCTTGAGAATTGTATCCACTAATCTTCTAATGCTAGCAGACGACTCTTGGTTTAAGGGCTGTATAGAAAATAACGCCTTTACGTGATTGTGAACTAATAACTTTGTGTTATTGAACCGATTTGTAAGTAACTCCCAAGCTACTGAGTAGTTCTCATTCGTAAACTCTACGGACTTAATTACTTGAGCTGCGATGACCGCAAATAATGAAACTTTTGCGTGTTGTCTAACTGGCTTGAATTGTGTATCATTGAAGTGTAAGTATCACGAAACTCCAGCCAATCACCATACGACCCATTAAACGACGGAAGAGAAATGGTAGGCAATTTAACCAAAGATTGAGTGTTGCATTTAGAATTGTTACCGGGGGTATCGGTGTGGTTGGCATTTTGTAAAAATCCCGAAATAGCGGCCATTGAACTATAATAAGAATTTTCAAATGCTTCTCGTATTTCTAATTGCAGACAAATGTCGGCGTCTGAAGCTGATTCTTCAATTGAGGTTTGCACAGCGTTAAATTCGCTTAACAACGACTTGGCAGAGTCACTTAGCAATTTAATTTCAGACAACTGCTTACTTGTTGGCTGTGCGCCCTCAAATGAAGACATGAATTTAGCGAACAATGTCAATCTACCTTTCATCGAACTATGCTTTTTAATTAGTTTGCATACGACGGTTTCGTTTAAATTCATATCACCTGTTATACTCGGCACGGGAGATTTGATAGCATCTTCAAGACCCATATTGTATTTTGTGGAGGAGTGCTTACGTATGAACCCGCAAACACCATATGTGACGGAACTCGGTTATCGCCTGTAATGTATACAGTTTTAGTAAACAAATGAAGTTGCAAGGAAAGCTAGAGATAAAGGGAAGTATAGGATTGATGCGGCCAAACCCTGATTCGAGCACTCGCTGATCAGGCTCGAAGGACCAATGTTCGAGCCGGTTTTACTCGCGAATGAGCCGGTGTTGCTCGCGTAGGAGCCGGAGGTGCTCAGTTCTTCCTTCTGTAGATACAATGTGCGTATCTGCTGCCTTTGCGTAGTAATATTAATGGTGTTCGAGCGGGTGATACTCGCGTAGGAGCCGTAGTTACTCGTGTGGGAGCCGGAGATGCTCAGTTCTTCCCTTTTGTGGATAATATGCGGTGACCTTTGGCGCTGCATACGTATCCACGGTCGCAGTACAAAGTAATTATTGCTTTAATTCAGGTGAACTTTATTGTAGCCTTTGGTTACAATTTCGCTTATATAATACTTAATAGATATTAATTTTAAGAACAAAGAAAAACGTGGTCGACCGCTGCAGAATGACGAAAGTATATTGAAAAAATAACAGAAGAGAACAGCGCTGCCACAGTGCTGAGTAGTTGGAGTGAATATGGAGCGATTGATTTCGCAGGTAGATGGCGCCGTTAACAGAAGGTACGTACAGACGCCACATAAGTACATACCAAGAAAGCATCTCGTAGTGGAGACACGAATCAAAAAACACATTTACCCCTATATCTTTCCAACTAGTAGCCGGAACTTAATATATAAGGTATCGTTTGAAAGGTATTGGCCTATATAATAACACTAAATATGTTGGGTTTACCCACATACCCCCTTAAACCGGCAAAAGCAAAAAAAACTTTTTTGTTTCGCAACACTTCAGCCTAATTTTTACGAATCCAGTTAATCGTTTAGGAAGCTTGGATACATTTTCTGGACACACTCCGCAAAACCTTTCCAACGATATTTCAAACATGTCGATTGGACGTCTGGATAAAAACTTCCAAATCTCGTGTATATATAAGTGAGTCATTTCAGCATGCTACTGTGGCTGCTTTCGTCACTCGCGCGCACTGCCGTGCGCTGTGATTTCATAGCGCTAGGTGAAGAAGCTGTTGCACCTCCTATAAAAACAAAAATTTTCATACTGCATATCTCTGGAAATGTTCATGGTAGAGTACTGGAGCTTGGTAGGGATATACATATATGAAATCAATCGCATACTCTTGGAGAAAAATTGGAGCTATTGGAAAAGGGGGCGTGGCACCTCCCATACGAAATTAAAAAAAAAGTTATGTTATTGGAAAAGGGCAATACTATTGCAAAAAACAGCCGCCGGTTGACGCTGGGGTCGAGTTATTACTAAAACTCGTCAAGTGAGAAAAAGGGCCGTGAATGTCCGATTACATCGACGTGCTGTACCACCGAGTATGCCGAGCTCCCGTGGGTTCCAATTGGCCCAATGAACATGATTTTCGAGCTTCATTCGGAGACACCAGGATTGAGTTGTCCCGGGGTCAATCTCAAATGAACAGCATTAAATCTACCATCAGAACCAGAGCTTTAAGGTATTTCGACTGAAATAAGTCTGTGTATATTGGATTTCTGTAGAACAACGATACTCACCAATTTTTAAATTGCACCAACTATACCATACAGTTTCAAGGACAGATTCACCATCGAACCGGATCATTGTTGCTGCCAGGGGAGTGAATGGGAAAAACTTCTTCAAATTTATTTCGTTGTGCGATTAACCGTGCTGTGAAACGCCAGAACATTGGAGAATTTCAAGAACTTCTTCACGAACATAAACTTTCGTTAGGTTATTAAAGACGACAATGGAAATATGCCTTCTGACAACCACCAAACCGTAATATTAGCATATAAATGTATCACTGGAAATCGTGAACGTGAATTGTAGGTGAAAATATTGGACCAATATAATCCAGTAAAACAATGAATTTTGGGCGGGACGAAGTTTTTCGGGTGTGCTAATGTAATATAAAAAAGAATGAGAGGCACTATAAGAAAATGTTCCCAAAATCTACGAGCAAATGAAAAAATACTCATTGAAAATAACTCACATGTATATATTAAAAAATATAACTTAAGCCGTTCCAGCGCTAAAAAAGGAAGAGTTGGAAAAAATAGCAATGCGGTTAGAGGGAAACGTAAGACCATAAAAGGTTTGCTTGTTTCGTTAAATCTCTTAACCTCTTAAGATATGACGCTCCATTCTTTGCATTAGTTTACAAATATACACTTATTGTTCTACAATCGCAAAAATTTTCGTGGGATTCTTTGATTTCGATTGGAAAATACATTACCATCATATTATACCGAAATAAGTAAATGCCGGAAAGAAGCATCAACTGTATGAAAAAATGAAAGGGAGAAGTATACATGCCTTCTATAATTTTGACTTATATATATGGCAAGTCTTTTTAGAAACAACAAAAAATACACACTTTCATTTCTTCGCCAGCTTGGGAAATACGGGCTTATACGGTGTGAATTGTCTTGTTTTTAGGTTTGTTATCATAGTGCTTAGTATTTTTATTGTCCACCATACGTGAGTTGCTTCTATTTAAAAAAGTTCTAGTACAAACAATTTATTTGTTTTGAATTTGTTTGTTTATTGTTTTTAATTTTGAAAATACCCCCTTTTGACATGTATGTGAATGGCGGTGTTGCCGATTTCCTCCTTTTCGGTGATTTTTTTTTATTAAAAAGGCATCAAAATGGAAAAACCCTAATTCGTATCTCTGCAAAACTTCTCATGGGAAGATGTATGAAAATCCAGCATGCTATAATTTCATATGCTCAACAGTATCACATCAGTATATTTACAGTATCTGCCCATAATTTTTATATGAACAAATTTATTATATGCATCCCACTCGAAATCATTGAATTCCTCATTGGAACATGTAGCCCCTCTATTTTAGCATATCAACAGTTCGTATGGCTTCATACCATGTAAATGCACCATGATATTTCCAGCGATCTTGACATTGATATGTTTTGGGAAAAATTTTATTCTATTAAAAATGGTAATTCCATTACCACATAGCTCTGCAAATGCAAATTTTCAACGCTTTCTTTTATAAAAACTAAACTATGAAATAAACTTAAGATTGGCAGTATCAATAGCATAATGTTATGCAAAAATTACCCGCGCTATGTGTGGTCAGCCGTTAAATTATCTCATCTCTGTGCCTAAGACTGTATCTGCATTTATTTATTTCTTGTTTGTTTTAAAATGTACTAAGTACATAAACGTAAATGTTTTTTATTCGAAATATTTAATCTTAAATAAATGAATTGTATGCTTTCAGAATGCTTTTTTGTAATTGAAATTTATTTGGTAGGTTGCAAAGATTTTTGGTCGGATTTGGGACGAAAATTGGAAGGGGGAAAAATGGTTAGTGGCAACGCTGCTGGGAGCTGAAGTTCAGACAGATTACCCCAAGAGAAACCTCAGGAAAACAAACTGGGCCAAATACGAAGAGGTACTTAGGTTGAACTTAACCAGGACCAGGTAGATTGTATTGAGTTAGAGGACAGGGTCAACAGGCCGAACGGCACTATTTCGGATGCCTTTATTTCCAGCTGTCCCGTGTCGAAGCCTAAGGTGAACTCTCAGCCTCCCTAACGGTCACGGGAACTCTCGGTTCTTAGGAAGGTGGTGCGCAGACTTTTCAATAGGGCAAAGCGCACCGAGAACTGGGAGGAATACTAAGTCAGTCTGACAAAATACAGTAAGGAGATTAGAAAGGCCAAGCGTAGTAGCTTCAGGACCATCCACGCAGATCGCATCCACTCCTGCAGCTTCTAAGCTTATACAGCTTTAGCGAGGGACAACGCAGGCACCAGGTTGGCTATTAGGCTAACTAATGGAATTTTTTTAGGTACTGAACAGGAAAGGACTATCGCCCTGCGGTCGGTCCACTTTCCGGACGCCATTCCTACCTCCGGGGAAACGGTAAAAGGCCCCGGGGGTGGATGGCGTCTGTCTAGTGTTTCTGGAGCAGGGCGTGGAGATCTTACTTCCACATCTTGTGGATATTATGAGGGACAGTGTAGCACTGGCCAATTTTTGAAAGTGTGGCAGAGGGCCAGGGTTATCTTTATCCCGAAGGTAGGTAAGTCTGTTAAAGGCAATGGAGAAAATTATCGACCACGAAATCAGGTTGAACACTCAGGGTAGTTCTACGGACTCCGCGCTGTACGCTCTAAGGGAAGAAATACATGGGGCCTTTGAGTGTGATGAGGTAGTGCTCTGTGCCTTTCTTGACATCAAGGGGGCCTTCGACAACGCCTCCCATCTTGGAGTCGACAGAGCTCTCGAGAAAAATAATGTTCAGCCAACCATTCGCAGATGGATAGCAAGGTTACTGAAGATCAGGATTGCTGAAACTGTAGTCGGCGATAGCGCCGTTCAGATACAGACGACAAAGGGGTGCCCGTAACGGGGGGATGGGGGTATTATCTGCTCTCTTGTGGACTTTAGTTGGGGACGAACTCCTACAGATACTTACTAATGAGGGTGTCCGATGCCAAGGGTACGCGGACGACATAGTGGTTATCGCTAGAGGGAGTTCGTAAGTACTCTCTGCGACATCGTCCAAAGAGGAATTAACCAAGCAAACAGGTGGTGCGCAGACGTAGGTTTAAATATCAACCCTTCCAAACAGCTATAGTCCCCTTCACCAAGAAACGAAATTTCCAGGGGATGAGGAACTTGGCCTTAGATGGGGTCGTAATCAATGTTTCCAGAGGTAAAGTATCTGGGGCTTGCCCTGGACTCCCAAGCTTCCCTGCAGAGCCTACGTTGATGCAGTCACCTCTAGGCTACGAGAGCGATGATGGTGTGTAAGCGTCTAGCGGGAAAATCCTGGGGGTTCTCTCAGACAATCCTCAGGGATATACACCATTATAGTGAGACCGATAGTGACCTACGGTGCGGTGGCTTAGAGTTCCAGAACTACCCTGGAAACGGTGAGTCGCATATGTCCGACGGCGGCGCTGGAGGTTATGCAGGAAATCGAGCCACTGCATATTTCAGTAGAACCGGCTGCAAAGCGAACCCTCCTCAATTTTGCGAGGGAGGGATTTGGTAAAGGCAAGGTGTTATCATCTAGGAACAGGGAAAAGATAGGCACCCAGCTTCCCCTATCTTTGTTCCCCAGGGACAATATTAACAAAGAGGTGGTTTTCAAAAGAAACTTCAAGATCTACACTTACAACAAGGCGACCTGGCACCTGGTACTTCTATTATGGAGAGTCACATACAGGCGAGCACACTACAGTGGTACACTGATGGCTATAAAACACCTGGAGTAATGGGAGCTGGCGTGTACGGCCCCAGGCTGCAGCTTTCGGTGCCCTTGGGAACCTTCCCTAGCATCTTTCAAGCGGAGGTTTACGCAATTAGTCTGTGTGCTGAGATCAACATTCGTAGAAAGTATGGGAATGAAAGGACAGTTATATTAAGCGATAGTCAGGCGGCACTTATGACCCTCTCATCATTCGAGATCAAGTCCTCCTTGGTACTGGAGTATGTAGAGAGGCTTAATGCTCTGGCAGAGGTTAATGAGATTCAACTGATGTGGGTACCAGGGCACAGGGGTTCGTAGGTAATGAGTAAGCTGGTCATCTGGCCAGAAAGACCGCTGCCTCGACCCCGATAGGACCTGAGCCCTTACTTGCAGCGGGACCCAACACTATAAAGGAAATGCTCAGAAAGGAAAATACCAAATTGAAGGAACTGCACTGGCGTAACACCATGGGTCTACGTCAGGCACAAAGCATACTAGGTGGAAACAATCTGATAAGATATAGGTTTCTCATGGATCTCCCCAAGGAGGCCATTGCAGGCTTAGAGGGCTTATATAAACTAGGAATCTGGTCCAGCGACCTGTGTCTTTTGCGATGCGGCCAAGGAGACTCCATTCCTTCTTAAGGAGTGTGAGGCCGTTGCACGCAGGAGGAATAGGAGCATAGGGCACCTGTGGCCAAGAGCGGAGCACATACACTCACTATTCCAGGGATCTACCCAGTGGGAAAAGTGGTAATGCATTACATGCGTGATAAATAATATAATGTATTTCTAATGAGTTGTAGATTCTATTACGGTTTAATATGTAATCAGAATTCTAATGTATCCAAAAACTCGCAAAAATTTCATATTAAATCACATTCATTCTTGCACTACTGGTAATGAAGAAATGAATGCCCCACTTTTCCTAGGACATCAACGTAGGAAAAATAATGCATTTTCGAAAGTGAAAACGACTGTTTTACCGATTATCTTTTCGATTATTATACATTACTTTTTCCCACTGGGTATTATGAAATTTTTAAAGTCTCTGGGGCTGGTCGAGGTGTTTTGATGAGCTAAAGGCACAATAGACCTACCGGTCACAGTGCTACACCTAACTATCTATCTATCTATCTATGTATAAAATAAAAGTAACAAACCAAAAGAAATAATTCAGTTCTCAAAAAGTGCACTTTCTACCGATTCTCCGCCGATTTCTCAATGTTTTTTTTAATTTAAATTGACTTGGAAAATAGTCTTTCCGCGGAAGCAGAAGGAGTAAAAATATATTTAATCAGTTTATACATTATAGGAAAACACCGTTCTCCGTAATTTCGCATCATATTAAATATAACAGACCAAAAGTCAGTGGTTTCTTGAATGTCACTATCAATATTCCTTATTGACCGAAATTCATTGTCAATTGTTATTAAATCATCCTCGCTAATCACGGCCTTAAATTGATATTTGGCCTTTTGTATTTTGACATCAATAGATTGGCAATGCTTTAAAATTTCTTCATATTTTCCAGAGAAACGTTTTCTTATTCCCTCTATGACACACACATAATAACTAATACATTTCTGTCTAAATTCATTTAACGCGTGTTCTTCAATGTTTAGATGCCTGTTTGCCTGTATTTTGTTGTTGCTTCGGGTATCGAAGGTGCCAAAAACTGTTCTGATTTTTTTCTTTTACATCAAATCGAGCCATGCGAAATACTAAAAAAATAAAAAATTTAACTTGAAAAAATGAAAATTGTTGCAACTTTCTTTCTTAGTAAATTGGTTCGCTTCTCGAAGCATTGATCCATCCTGTGCCAGGCCCAGTAATCAGCGGTTGTGCTGCTGAATTGGGCGAGCGTTCCAAAAGCTGCTATTTAATCGCTGGTTTTGTATGGAAAATGTTTCACCTGCAAATAAATTTTAACAATTTAGAGTTTTTGTGAGAACAAATTAAAAATATTTAATATTTTCGAGAACAAATAATTTGAAAAAAAATCAAATCAGCTGCTATACTGATATTACATGTTCAATGTGCCTTGGTTTAATTGTATTTTTGGAATAAACAAAGTTCTTTTTCCTTATGTCAGTAAACTGTTTTTTTTACAAATAGTATAAATAAGCAGTGGGAAATAAAGCAAAATTTGTTTTATTTCCAACCTTTGTTGGAAGTAAAGCAAAACTCAGATTTTGGTATTATTTCCCATTTAAAAGTGAAATAAAGCAAATTTGAAATAAGTATTGAACGTGTAGCACTTTCAAAACGCGATCCATAATTTCGCCAATACATCTTTTACTCGAACGTCCCCTCTGCCTTCGCTCTCGGGCCTTAAAATCTTTCACACCAAATTTTATTTAACATTGGAAATTTTAAAATAATTGTGGAGTGCATTATCTGTAAATTATACGTACAAAATAAAAATATTTTATTGCGTCATAAAAAGCATTCAGCACAAAAATTATGCAAATACTGACGCGATAAATATTGAACATGTAGCATTAGTGCGCGATCCATCAATATGGATCGCGATCGAAATATCGCGATAATTACTGACCGTGTGTCAGAGCCCACTGCCTTAGGTGAAACAGTGTTACTTCTTTAAAAATTCTTTGCCTAAGAATATAGTTGAATTTTTTTTTATTTTTCCTCTGTATACACATCTTATTTCCTCAAAAAGGTATTTTATCTTATTTTATTTCATTTCATTACCAATATACTATTAAAAAAACAAACTTAATAAAATATGAAATTTTATATATTTCCACCAAATGGGGATTAATTTGTTCCCGTGTTTCTTTATATTCTACTGAGCTAAGGGAGTGTCAAATCCAGCTGTCACAACTGATACCACCTTGTCATGATTCAACAATACAAGATTAGATAACTATTGACAGCGCGGTTTGATACTCCCTTACAAAAGGTTGCATTTACGAAGGACAGGGAAAGGGGAAGAATGCAATCCCTTGTTGCGAAAATGGTAGTAGAAAAGTACGCAATAAATTGTTTGCACTTCCACTAGCAAATTTTCATATAAAAAGTGCAGCTACCACTCGTACCTGCATAAATGCATGATCTTTTCAGTGTTCACATGTGATTTGTGTGCATTAAAAGTATTTTATTTTATTATTTAACAATATAAAACGCGTTTAATCATTTCACTACTTTTCTACAACAAAGTAAAAAAGCAAACAAATCAAAATGGATATATTACCCGAAAAAAAAGTGCTACCAGATGTTGGAAAAGTAAGGACAGTAAAATACGCAACTTATATTTCATAATGATCTCCACAACATAAGGGTAAAAAAATCAAAAAACCTTAAAAATGGGAAAATTTGGAATAAAAAATCGTACGATATTTTATTCCGAAATTTCGCCCGCGGCGCTATTTAAGAAAAAATCAATAAAAAGGTGAAAAAAGGGAAAATTTTCGCCTGCGACGCTATTTAAACATTATTAAAATCGTCTGGCAGCACCAACTTTGGTGTTCAGTTGAAACTCTAGTATGTTTACTACTTCACTACTTTTATAAATGATTTATCGTGTTAACTTAACAAAAATACCATACTACTTAAAAGAAAATGGTCACGTGCATTAAAAGTGTTCAGAATTAAGTCACATTTATCTACTTCACGCACTTTTGGATGATAAAAAGAATGCAATTTGCATGAACATATTTGGTGAATTTCGCAGCTTTCACAACAAATTATTTAAAAAGTATAAGAGTGCGCGGGTTGAGGTCTTCACTCTTAGAATCAAAATACCCCCGCCCCCAAGCGCTTATTGCTTGACATCTATTTATTTATTTATTTATATATTTTTTACAGTCTGCTAGANCGTGTTAACTTAACAAAAATACCATACTACTTAAAAGAAAATGGTCACGTGCATTAAAAGTGTTCAGAATTAAGTCACATTTATCTACTTCACGCACTTTTGGATGATAAAAAGAATGCAATTTGCATGAACATATTTTGTGAATTTCGCAGCTTTCACAACAAATTATTTAAAAAGTATAAGAGTGCGCGGGTTGAGGTCTTCACTCTTAGAATCAAAATACCCCCCGCCCCCAAGCGCTTATTGCTTGACATCTATTTATTTATTTATTTATATATTTTTTACAGTCTGCTAGACTTATATTGCAACAAAGATTTAACATTCTTATAATTAGATTTTAGATTTAAAATGTAAATATTAAATATTAAATACAAAATTGCAGGCAATTCGATAGTTTGACAGCCATATTTTAATTAACATCGATGAAATTTTAATATTAAATCAAAATAAAAGTCTGTTCCTCATTGGATTATTTATGATTACGTTTTAGGAAATTATTCAGCAAGTTTTTAAAAGATTTAAATGTTTTTAAAACACCGACATTGAGAGAATGTTGTCTTGTGGCGTCATGCGGCAAATGCTTATTTCAAGACATCAAAATGCCCACAACTAAAAACTTGCAATCACATTGCTCGTCAAAATCACAAATGGTAGGCCATCGGTGTTTGCCTGTGAGTTCTGCGGTAATGGAGACATCAACTTACATGGTAAGAATCGAGTATCTAAAGGCATTTACTTGTATTGTTTCATCCCTATTGTTGCATATGTTCATACATTTCCTGGTAGAGGAAATGCTAAACAAAAATTGTGTGAAAGTTGGTATAATAGTTATTTGTGGAGTTGAGATAACTATATAAATAATGCCTTATTTGCAATTTTTAATACAACCTGCAACGGGAACTGATGAGCAGTTCATAGAAAGGTAAATTTTGGTAAACATGTATATTTACAAGCACATAAAGTTGAGACTATTCGCTTTCACACAGCGGCTGATAGTTAAATGGTTCAAATTTATTTTAATTTTTCGAATAAGTAAGAAATAAAGGCCATTGATTTGCCACTTTTTTAAAAATACCAATCGTTTGCAGTTTAAGTTATTTTGTAAAAGATATTCCAAAAGTTGCCGTACTCAAGGTACTTCCGTTGACGTCGCAGAATAAACTTTTTCAATAGAAGCCTTGGAAGCCTGGGGTCTTCGCCTTTTTCGAAAGGCCATTGATTTTGCAAGTTTTTTAATCTGACCAATCGTTCGCAAAGTCTTATGTTATTTTGTAAAAGATATTGTAGGTACTCATTCTTTCGTTGATATCACAGAATCAACTTATTCAATAGAAGCCTCTGGAGCTTGGGGCTACGCCTTTATGCACAAGAAATGATATATATTCTTGGCGGCCCCCTCTTTTTCAGCAACACGGATAGGTGCAAGTCATCAACTCGAAACAAGCGAAAGCGAAAGTAAAAATTGCTATTTTTGCCCATTTTTGTAAAGCCTCGCTGGGGAACCCTAGGGGCATAGGCATTTGGCAGTTCATGCCCTCCTTAGAATGGGGTATGGGAGCTGCCACGCCTTCTCCCACTCCGCTTACCACGCTCACAATGATCGGCTGTGAAGAAAGTTTCCCCGTATGTATACTATTTCTAATAAAAGTCTTAGAACGTTGCAAAAACTAAAAAACAAGTATGGACGTGGATAGAGGTTTTTGAGACAAGTATAACGGTATATTTTTTTTGTGGCGGAAATGACAACAACGGTAGTTACGAAAGGTCAATGGTTGTTGTTGTTGTTGTAGCAGCATACAAATTCCCCAAAGACTTTTTGGGGAGTGTTGCTGGAGTGACAGTCCTTGGCCAGATATAAATCTGGGTCGTTCCGGTTACGTAGACCCGACTGTCGTGGGAACGAAAGGTCAATGGTCAAACGCAGCGCTTTTTTCAAATCCCAATATCTCGAAAACGGATTATAGAAATTTTTATGTCATTCAGAAGAAAATATGAGTCGCTTTAATTAGATAGGTATATAAATGTTATAAATATCTTTTAAAGATTTAGCAAAAATCCAATTTACGTAAAAAGTAGTACCAAAAATTTTAGATACCAAATTTTTTCTTTAAAAACATGAGTCAAGCTTTTATTTGAAATAAAACATACATATTGTGTTCAGTCCTCGCTAATCGGAGTATTTCAAAAAAACGTGTTCTTCGGCAACACGGAAAGGATAATTCTACTTAGTAAAGGTTATAATCAGGCATGGACAGAGACTAATATTACATTTACATTGGACCAAAATGCGTGATTTGAAATCAGTCATTTGAAGGTGTTTACACTGCTTGATCCGCATTTGCTTTGACTTCTCATCAAATGAAAAGGGAAGACAAAAACAAAATGTATGTAAACAAACACTACATTTATTATATTGTTAACGCTTTTTGGACACAAAAAGGCAATTATTCTTTGATTAAACTAAAAATGTGTAAAGCTCTTGTATAAATTAACAATTTTTACACACAAATTTCAAAGATTTATTTATTTCGTTGTGTTTGTTTTGTGTTTGAAAAATTCCAAATGTCAAAGACAAACCAAAGCTTTTGTGGAACTTTTGTTTCTGAGTGCGTTCAATAAAATAGTACGGCAATTGGAACGCATTTGTCTCGTGATTTTGTGTAAATGCGTCGAAATGCGTCATTCTGGAAATGTGAATTTGTATGGAGAAATGCGTGATTTGGCCTCGCATTTGAGGTTTCTCGCCCAAATGACGCATTTGGGCTCAATGTAAATGTAATATTAAAGCTTAAACAGGCGGCAGCTTTGATCGGATCAACTTGGGAATTAACTGCAGTTGATCCGGATTAAGTGCGAGTTAATCCGGTTCAACGCTGCCGTCTAAGCTTTTAGAAGGTGCTAAAAGAGCTTAACCCGCTTGTTTTAGAACCCGAATTTTCGTAATTCGTAGCTACGCTACGAAAACCATGCGGAAACATGGGCAGCATGCCAGCTATCAGTGGATTTTCGAAGATAGCTGAATGAAGGAAAACAAAGAGGAAAGGAATTAAAAAATCACTCATCATGTGTTTGTTTATTGTAAAATTGGTTAACTAAATATTTTGAGGAAAATTATGGATTCTGATGTATTTGCAATTACAGCAGCAGAGTAAGCGGGCGCTATGGCAATGGATTCACAAAGGTATGCGGAGATGTCGGCCATAGTAACCATGGGCGCATCTATGTCAGCTTCTGGTTGAATTGTTAAACCACAAGCCCGAACTCCTCCTATGCCTGAAGCTCTGGTTCTCAATCCAGTTAATACAATAACAGCTTCTTCCAAGCCATTGAAAACATGCACTTTGTTAGGTCCACCACCTGTTTCGCTTGCTTCTGCCTTCGGCCGCGCTTAGGGTTTATAACCCTTAGTAAGTAGAATTTTTCTTTCTTTGTTGAGGGGCTTCCGCATGTCAAAGGTATACAACATTTCTTGTGCATATCGCTCCGGCTACGCCGTCCACAGTATTTTTGCGCAGAACCCACGTCGAAATTTGCAAAAAAGTGCATAGTGCAAACCGAGTATATAAATAAGCTAGTGGTAGGAAGTTTTAAACATCTTAAATAAAATTTGAATCCTTTGATTACACGTGTATGTTAAAGTTTTTGGATTCGGGTTATGCGTTTGGACACAACAACCGAAAATTGTTGTACAAATAACTAAACACAAATTTCTCGATAAGGGGCAACAAAGATTCTTTTTTTTCTCGTTTGTATAAAGCAGTGGATAAAAATATTCGTACATACGAAATGCAAATTTATCTGTTTAAATGAACACCACCAATATTTCTTGCAAACACACATCGATTTACATCTTTTATTTCGCCTCCGACACACAATTGGTTACGAATTTCGAAAGTTGGAAAATACGATTCGGATTGCAGCATTTCTACGATTTGTAGCAAAATCCGAATATGAAACAGTTGCAGAATAGGGGTATAAGTATCGCCTGGACGTAGGCAACTGCTTGCAGAAGGGCCCTCGTCCAGGTACGTCAGGAGGCATCTCTACGAACTGACGGACGAAGTCCAGAGGTCCACTAAACAACCTCTGGACCCGTCAGCTTATCGACAGAACCTGAACGGCATTCTCAGGTAGTCAGTCTCGTGTTATGTAGACTCCAGACCTGTGAATGTCGTTCTAGTCGCACAACCACCGGGCATTGACGAGACGGAGCTTCATCTGCCTCGGGAGACTAGAACCCCAATAGTCCAACTTCACTTTGGCTACAGAAGCAAGTTAAACTTATACCTGAGCAGACTAAACGCAGATGTACCAATTGAGTGTCCGGCATACGGAGATACACCCCATGACTCGTAACATCTTTTCGTATGCCCGGAAAACCCGACAACCCTAACGCTTTTGTCCGGACCGACCCTATTAAGGCTCCACGCTTCTTGGTGCTGCCGTTAGTGGAATTTGACGACAAAAACTGAGATATTCATGCCTATTACGGTATCCGACGGATGCCATCCGCACGGATCTAATCCCATTCGCACTGTCATAACAAGCGAATGAGAAGGATTAGATTCATTATCGCCCGATAACTCTCCTTTCCCCGGTAGCGAAGACACTCCAGGCCCTGCTGCTCCCGTACTTCACGACCCACCTGACCCCAGCGAAGCATCAACATGGGTTCCGTAAAGTGCATAGTACAACAACAGCACTTAACGCCATAAACTCTCAGATAACTCGTGGCCTAAACCGAAACCGCCCCTGTGAGAGAACTATTCTAGTAGCGTTGGACCTGTCGAAGGCGTTCGACACTGTCAGTCATTCAACGCTACTAGAAGACATAGAGGCCTCCTCACTCCCACAGGTACTCAAACGGTGGTCGGCGAATTACCTGAGTGGTCGACACTCGTCAGTAATCTTCAGAGACAAAACCAGCAAGCCACGTAAAATTAAACAGGGGGTACCACAGGGTGGTGTCCTGAGCCCGCTTCTGTTTAATTATTACATATCAAAGCTTCCTCAGCCACCAGAGGGTGTTAATATAGTCTCATATGCTGACGATTGTTCGATCATGGCGTCTGGGAATGGAATTGATTACTTGTGCTGAAAAGTTNTTGTTCGATCATGGCGTCTGGGAATGGAATTGATGACTTGTGCTCAAAAGTAAATGGTTACCTCTCCGAACTTTCTCGCTTCTTCACTGCAAGGAGCCTTGCGAAATCCTCGGCAACCCTTTTCACCACCTGGACGAAGGAGGTCAGACTGCCACTGGGTATTCACGTCGATGACGTAACAATACCGACGGTGAATAACCCGAAAATCCTCGGAGTTACCTTCGACAGTCTGCTCTCCTTCTCGGCGCATACAACCGCAATTGTCAACAAAGTACAGAGCCGCCACAATGTCCTCAAGCGGCTGGCCGGCAGCACTTGGGGCAAAGATAAAGAAACGTTGTTGGCAACATACAAGGCAATTGGCCGGCCGGTTCTGAACTACGCAGCGCCCGTATGGTCGCCGGGGACTAGCAGGACGNTTGTCAACAAAGTACAGAGCCGCAACAATGTCCTCAAGTCGCTGGCCGGCAGCACTTGGGGCAAAGATAAAGAAACGTTGTTGGCAACATACAAGGCAATTGGCCGGCCGGTTCTGAACTACGCAGCGCCCGTTAGGTCGCCAGGGACTAGCAGGACGCAGTGGATGAAGCTGCAGACCTGCCAAAACACTGCATTACGAACCGCGACAGGATGCCTCCTGATGACGCCTCTACATCACCTTCACGACGCGGCCCAGATGCTCCCGGTAAAGGAGCATAACATAATGCTCTGTAAGCAGTTCCTCGCTGGGAGCTACAGACGTGGCCATCCCATCGGGCAACTGCTCGCGGAAGAGCCCTCGCCGCGGCACGTCAGGAGGCATCTTTACGAACTGACAGACGAACTCCAGAGGTATATTAAACAACCTCTGGACCCGACTACCTACCGACAGGCCCTCAACGGCATTCACAGGGAATCAGTCTCAAGTTATGTAGACTCCCGCCCTGTGAATGCCGTTCTAGGCCTCGTGAGACCCGCACAACAATAGCCCAACTTCGCTTGGCTATTGCAGCAGGCTCAACAGCTACCTGAGTAGAATAAACAAGGATGTGCCCAACCAATGCCCGGCATGTGGAGAGTCGCCACATGACTCCCGGCCCCTCTTCACATGCCCTGAGAATCCCACTCAGCTAACGCCCCTGTCCCTATGGACAGCCCCTCTGGAAGAAGCACCCTTCCTGGGCCTCCCCCTAGCTGAAATAGACGACAATGATGATGGATGAACCGTCCCGAACGGGGCTTAGTAGCCGCTACAACAACAACAACATTAGAATCATGAGAATGGGATCCCTCGGAAACAGACCTATTCCGGTCCGACAGATACCATTCGCACGAATCTAATCCTTCCTTGTCGGCCGCTGTGGTGTAGTGGTAAGCAGTGCGCGCTTCCACTCCGCAACGCTTGGGTTCAAGCCCTGGTCAAAGCAACATCGCAAAAAAATATAGAAAAAGGTTTTTTCTTAACAGCGGTCGTCCCTCGGCAGGCAATGGCAAACCTCCGAGTGTATTTGTGCCATGAAAAACAACTTCTCATAAAAATACAATCGCCGTTCGGAGTCGGCGTAAAACTGTAGGTTGTTGTTGTTGTTGTTGTAGCGGCTACAACAACCCCGCCCAGATCGGTTGGTATCTCAGTCGTTGTCGTCAAGTTCCACTAACGGCAACCCTAGGAAGCGTGCAGCTTCTGTGGGAT
>NW_016157904.1:88063-100429 GCF_001687245.7 Rhagoletis zephyria
AGTCATGTGGGGTCTCTCCGCATGCCGGACATTCGTTCGGCACATCCTCATTCAACCTACTCAAGTAGGAGTTCAACCTGCTGCAGTAGCCGGAGCGAAGTTGTGCGAGTGTAGGTCCTTCCGCTTTGTGTGACAACATCAAGGCGCACGCCACAAATCGGAGGAGAAGCTCGGCCAAACACTAACATATGTGTAAGCGCCAGTCTATTATTATTATTATTATTATTAATCCTTCGCACTAGCTTATTCCGACAGTGCGAATCTGATTAGATCCCTGCGGATGGCATCCGTCGGATATCGTAATAGGCATGATTAACCGATCTGGGCGGGATTGTTGGAGCCGCTACAACAACAACCCTATAGCGCGAATCGCGCATCGGAAACGCTTTAAAAGCACTTCGTAGAGGCGCGGAAGCGCATCCTTGTTGCAGATACCGCATCTTTTCCCATTGGCATGCCATTGGAAATTAGCGCATGACTTTCTCTTGAATATTGCGCATCTATTTAGCAACTAATAGCGCGGGAGTTATGCGCATACACTTCGCAACTAACACTACAGTGCAGATGCGCATTTATTTAGCAACTAATACTGCGGTGTAGATGCGCATCTATTTTGCCACTAATATTGCGATGTAGATGCGCATCTATTTAGGAACTGATACTGCGGGAATGATGCGCATCTATGTAGCGACTTATAATGCAGGAGTGATGCCCATCGATTTCCTAATTGAACTAAAAACAAGTAAGAAAGTCGCAAGTTCGTGCGGAGCCGAACATTAAATACCCGGTGCAAGTATTAAATATATGTTTCTCATCTGTCCGAAAGCTACCGCTACATGGTAACCAAGGTGTATCAATTTTGAGTATCAGCCCTATTCCCACACCACTGACAAAACTCAGCGGCTGACTATTGTCTTTACTATTGCGCTTAATATTATCCCGCAATTTTTTTTAAGCTCTCGTATGGTGGCCATCGTCATTGTTTTTGTTATGACCTACTGAGTACGCGACAACAGCGGNTCAATTTTGAGTATCAGCCCTATTCCCACACCACTGACAAAACTCAGCGGATGACTATTGTCTTTACTATTGCGCTTAATATTATCCCGCAATTTTTTTTAAGCTCTCGTATGGTGGCCATAGTCATTGTTTTTGTTATGACCTACTGAGTACGCGACAACAGCGGAACAATGTTTATGTTGTGTTTTAGGCGCAGTAATTGTGACAATAGTCATACGATGAATTTTGTCAGTGTTGTAAGGCGGTAAATTAGCGTCCTTAAATTCCGAAATATTAAAGTTTCAAGCATTTCTGAAATTTACCGTTATATGGAAAGCGGCCGTAATTTTAGTCCGATTTCAATAATTTTCAACGTTTGGCTTTTATATGGCAAGCACAATAACCATACCGAGTTTGGTACAAATTGGTAGAATGGTTACCGAGATACATATATGTGATTATAAGTGGGCGGTGCCACGCCCCTTTTCCAAAATTTTATCATACACATATTTCTTGGTAAAGTATTGTTATAAGCATCAATTTATAATAAATTAGCTTTAATATTTACTGATTTATCGAAGATTTTGTATTTCTCTAAATTACCGTTATATGGGGTGTGTAAGGCCAATAACTGCCCCAAGCTTGGAAGAAATTGATGCAGCGGTTGCCAAGATATACACATGTAACCATAAGTGGGCGTGGCTACGCCCATTTTCCAAAAACTTCTAATATTCTTATTTTTCGTCTAAAATTTATTGTAAATATTAATTTGCGTGAATAATCTTCAGTAGTTACTAAAATGTCGCAGTTTTCGTATTTTTGAAAATTACCGTTTTATGGGAAGTGGCCGTGGTTACAGTCCAATTTCGCCCATCTTCAATACCAACCTACCTTGGATAAATGGAAACCTACATACCAAATGTCGTTGAGATATCTAAATTTTTGCTCGAGTTATCGTGTACACGGACGGACGGACACACGGACACAGGACGGACATACAGACATGGCTTAATCGACTTCTGTATTCATTCTGAGCATTTATGTATACATTTGTCCATATCTATCTCGATTCGTTTTGGCTGTTGCAAACAACCGTTATGTGAACAAAGTAAATATATAATATATATATATATAAAAATATAAATATATAAAAATTTTAATAGTTTTTATAGTAAATACACTTAGTATATGTGAGTATATTTGAATTCATTTTGTGAGTGTCTATTTTTAATTATATCAGATGTAGAATTTACATTTAAATTTTAATTGTTTTCAACGTACATCCACTTATATGTAAGAATATTTGAATCCATTTTAATTATTAATTTTTCCATTCAACAATTTTTATTAAGCTTGTGGCCGTTTTTAATGGAAAACTATTGTGGAAAAGCAACAACAATTTGAAAAAATGGTAGAAGTGATAGCTATTTCGGAAATCACCACATTTCCTCATCAGACTTCAGTTCAGCGGGGTTCGCACTGTGCTAAGTTCGCCTTATAAACAGTTGTTGCTTTTACCACTTCTTTCATGTGAGCCAACTACAATCAAGCGCAGCTATTCCAGTGCTATTTAAACTTGATCATGTGATTGTTGGTTTTTGTTAATACATAATTCTATTTTTAGCAGGGACGTGAACCAGATGAAAAATTTGGTCGGTTCGGTTCAGTGGTTCGAACCGTTTTTGCACTTTTGAATTGGTTCGTCAAAGCGGTTTTTTTGGTCTTTGAACCGGAGTTTCGGATCGGTTCAACGGTTCGAAAAACAAAAAAATAACGCGCAAATTTAAGTGTCCAGTGTCAAGTACAACAACGCGCAAGGTTAAGGGTCAAGTGGATGTAAAATGAGAGGGGTTGCCTTTACATTATATATTGTCACATGGTAAACAAAAAGGTAGGTATTACCATATTTAACAAGAAGAAAAAAAAATGAGTACATTTATCTATTGAAAATTGGTTGAAAGGAACCTTTAAACCGTTTTGGAAAGGGGTTCGGTATTCGGTTCGGATCAAACATTTGTGCAAAAATTCGTTTCGGTTAATGGTTCAGTTAATTAATAGAAAAGAGCGGTTTTCCGGTTCAAAACCGGTTCGGTTCGAAACCGGTTCACGTCCCTGATTTTTAGAATGTATAACTTTTAGGTGTGCTCGTTCTTAAGTTATTTGTTTTTATTATTTATGGCCTTATAACAATTATATTCAACAATTTTATTGAGCTTGAGGCCGTTTTTAATGGTGAAATTTTTAAATACATTAAATGTAGAATTTACATTCACATTTTGTTTAACTAAGAAATAATGGATTAATGAGATGTGAAAAATTATAATATATATACTTCACAGTACAACACAAAGAAAAAGCGAGAGGCGTTTACTGATTGACCTTGAAACTTAAACTTGCATAAATAAAAATAAACAAACAATGAAATAATAAAATAATGGTTGATTCGACTTATTTTTATACATTTGGTTTTTCGAGGTTCGAAAACCTATCTGCATTTTACCGTCATATTTAGAAAAGTCCATATCGGGACCGTGAACAGCACCTGTTGAATAAAAGTGGTCTAAATGTTAGCACGCTGATGTTGAATATATAACATACTTACGAAAAACAATTTCCTTGAAAATGATTATATTGCATTTTTTTTTGGCGACCATCCCAACTAATGAAAGGCAGATTTCATTCCGCAAATAAGGAGGGAACAATTTTTCTAACTGGAGTAACACCCGCAGTAGTGCGTACGTATGTGACCTGAAACTATATATAATGCATAATGAGAATGAGATGTAAATCTTGAGATTGTTGATTTATTTTAGAATTAAAAAAAGCTAGTTTATACAAAAATATATATTTATACAAGAAGTATGTAAACTACTTTTTTTATGAATTGAAACGATTTTAATGAATATTCATGGTTACCATTAATAGTAGTATGACTGTTAGATCTAAATGCATATTTGACAAGAAAGATAGAATACGAGATTGCGCCGTCCTGGCGGCGATGACATATCTGTACAAAAAGTAAACAGAGTCGAATTGGATGTTGAAAGAAAATGTGAGAACAGCTAATTTACTTAATAATAAATGTTTCGATAAGGAACGTGTTTTAATTGTGATAATTTCTAAAAAATAAAGTACCTTAAAAAAGGTTTATAAATCGAAAAATGTTTGTAAACGGCAGCTTTTTAAAATGTTTATTTTTTTTATGAATAAGGCGATAAAAATGTATGATTTACAATAACTTTTTACAAGGAAAATACGAAAAAATTTGACTTTTGCGGAAGTGGGTATTAATGTATTTCAGTGCATTTAAAGTTTCTGAGGTTTCCTTTACTATTAGATCAGAATTGTCAAAATTGAGAAATTCAAAGTAGCAGTACAATAATCATAGAAAAGAAGATTGCGCCCTGAACGTTCTGCTATCTTTTTTGGTTTCAGTTTGGCAGCCAGCTGCTGTGATGATGTGGAAATTTACCACAATGAAGAAAAATGTAGCAATTAAGATAAAAAATTTGATTTTTACAAATTTAGTGAGCAGTAGCGCGTTTTGAGAACGATATTTCAGACCAATCGTTAATGAACAGCTATTTTTCCTTCCCGTCTGCTTTGGTTTTGGCACAAAAGTTGATTAGTTCCTGCCGGCGATCAAGTAATTTCAACCACAAAATAATATTAATTGTAAGAACCATTCACTAAAATTATAACTAACTTTTTATTATTTATTAGTTCCTTTTTGATATTCAGCAATAGCAAGATGAAAAAAAGTTATAAACCAAAATTAGTAATAATTTTGTGAATGTTATAAAAGTTCACAGAGGAAACGCCGGAAAACAATGTATGGGCAATGACATAAAATGTATGGCAATTTAGATGTCAACAGAATAATAACTACGATAACTACGCATGAGAGAAGTGTGCGAAGGCGGAAATCTTTTGAATTTGAACAAAAAAAAACTAAAATGCCGTTGTAAAACGGTCAACAAATTTCTAATAAAACATTTTGATTTTTGCTGGGTGTAATTGAAACTCAGTATTAAGGAAAAGAAAAATTTGAAAATAATAAACAGAAAAAGAGCTGGGTTCACAAAAAGTTAAGTTAAATACTATACCCAAATTCTTAAAAAGTAAACAAATCGATTTTTATTTTAAATGTTACTGTATAGAGCTCTTTAAATCTATTTTATTTTTTATGAATAAGGCCATAAGCATATACCGTTTTTATAAATAAATCTTATAGCAAGATGCAATATATTTATTTATACACTTTTTGGCTGGCGAAATATTTAGTTTTTTCGACTTGATAAAAAGCGTATTTAATCACATTAAATTTTTTTTTTAATATTGAATGGCGCAACACAACAACTCTTTTTGTTGCACGAAACCCTTGAACACGTGCCCGTTATCTATTTCTTCTGTTTCGACACTTCGCTATTTTGCATTTCTTTAATTTTGACGTCATTCGCATTGTCACATTTGTTTTGGTTCGAAATTCTGCTATTTCATAATTCTTTCATCCTCATGTCATCCATCTTCCATTTCTTTCATTTCAATCCCGTTCGCATCATCGAACGTGCCTGTCAAATACGGCCGCCATCAAGCTTTTCAGTTTGGCAGGCACATCCGTTGTTAGAAAGAGAATAGACAAAAAGGGGTATAGGATTCCATACTTTTCCAAACCAGGGGAAAAATATGAATGAAAGTTTTTCAAAAATTTACAAATTAAAAAACTTTTACAAAAGTATTCTTAGATTAAAAATTTTAAAACAAGTGGAGGTCTCGCATAGCTCCCCTCTAAGAAGCTGCAAAGAAAAAGCAATAAACATTTACACCCTTATTTTAGAACCCGAATTTTCGTAATTCGTAATTCGTAGCTACACTACGAAAAACGAAAAATCCACATGCTGCAACCCTTCCGGAAACATGTGCAGCATTGCCTGCTATCAGTTGCTTTTCGGAGATAGCTGAATGAAGGAAAACAAAGTGGAAAGGAATTAAAAAAACCCTCATCATGTGCTTGTTAATTGTAAAATTGGTTAATTTTACATATTTTGAGGAAAATTATGGATTCTGATGTATTTGCAATTATAGCAGCAGAGTAGGGCGCTATGGCAATGGATTCACAAACGTATGCGGAGCTGTCGGGCATAGTAACGGGCGCATCTATGTCCGCTTTTGGTTGAATTGTTGAACCATAAGCCAGAACTCCTCCTATGCCTGAAGCTCTGGTTCTCAATCCAGTTAATGCAATAACACCTTTTTCCAAGCCATTGAAAACATGCACATTGTTGGGTCCACCACCTGTTGCGGTGGCTTCTGCCTTCGGTCGCGATTAGGGATTATAACCCTTACTAAGTAGAATTCTCCTTTCTGTGTTGCGGGGAAGAGGGGCTTCCGCCTGTCAAAGGTATACAACATTTCTTGTGCATATCACTCCGGCTACGCCGTCCACAGTATTTTTGCGCGGAGCCCACGTCGAAATTTGCAAAAAAGTGCATAGTGCAAACCGAGTTTATTAATAAGCTAGTGGTAGGAAATTTGAAACATTTATCTTAAATAAAATTTGAATCCTTTGATTATACGTGTATGTTAAAGTTTTTGGATTCGGGTTATACATTTGGACACAACAACCTACATTTGGACTAAACCCAAGTTTCTCGATAAGGGGCAATAAAGATTATTTTTTTGCTCGTTTATATAAAGCAGGTATAAAAATATACGTATATGCGAAAGGCAAATTTATTTGTTTAAATGAACACCACGAATATTTCTTGCAAACACACATCGATTTACATCTTTTATTTCGCCTCCGAAGCACAATTGTTTTCGTACAAAATTACGCAAACAAGCTTACTCGTTCGTTTTTAGGCATGACATTGTTACGAATTTCGAAAGTTCGAAAATACGATTCGGATTGCAGCATACTATTTCTACGATTCGTAGAAAAATCCGAATACGAAACAGTTGCAGAATAGGGATGTTAAAGTCCATTTGATTGAAAAACTGGTTTCAAACGGTCTATAGAAATTTTTACAATTGTATCTTTAACTGAGATTTTAAAGTATTTAGGGAATCGCTCGAGGACTGCATATGGTCCTGAATATTTAAAATTCAAAGATGACCGACCAGTATCAACACGGATCCAGACATGTGTGCATGTATTTAAGTCTTTGCTAATAAAAACCGTCTTGCTGGAATTCTCCGATGTTGGAACAGGTTGTAAATTTTTAACCGACTTCCAAAAAAGGAGGAGGTTATCAGTTCGTCGGAATAATTTTTTTTTTTTTTTATGTATGTTACCGCATAACCTTGAACCACGTCAACCGATTTCGATAATTCTTTTTACAACGGAAAGGTAGTGTCTCAGAGGGGGTCCCATACTAATTTGGTTTAGATCCGATCATTGCATCATGAAATATATCGGTTTTTTTTTGCTAAAAATTACTTGTTCATAATTGTTTTTAAAGTTGAAACGAAACTTGTAGGATCTCCAATTGGTTGTGGTTGAAAGAAATCTCCTGGAAGTTGAATAGCTTCTCGATATATAAGTTCAGCAGAAGTAGTTTTCAGATCTTCCTTTAAGGAAGTACGAATTCCTAAAAGCACAGAATTAAGCGTTGAACTCCATTGTCAATTTTCATTACAAATTAATCCAGTCTTTAAAGTGTGGTGGAAACGTTCAACTAAACCATTGGATTTTGGGTGAAACGCTGTGGTGATATTATGTCTTGCTCCAAGAAACTTCGCGAGATCACGAACAAGTGATGATACAAATTGACGTCCTCTAAAATAAGTATATTTGAGCATCCAAAACGACAAACCCAAAAGTCAAAACGTTTTGCAAACTGTTTCAGCTTTAATATTCATAATAGGAAATGCTTCCGGCCATCAACTAAATCGGTCGATACAAGTGAGAAAATAACTATAGCCTTCAGACATTGGTAATGGACTAATCAAGTCGATATGAACTTCTTTAAAACGACCACTGCTTACAGGAAATTTACCTAGTGGACTTGAAATGTGCCTTGAAATTTTTGATTTTTGACATAAGATACAACATCTAGTCCATTCCACTACATCCTTATTCATTTCTTCGTGATTAGCTTTTTAGTAGAACGAATGCCAGGATGTGCTAAATGATGCATATTTTTGAAAACTACTTTGCGAAATTTAAGTGGTACATACGGTCGTGCTACACCTGATGATACTTCACAGTAAATTTGAATATCACTGTCCGGTAGATTGATTATTTTCAATAAGCAACTTCCTTCAGTCTGCGGCTTCAACTACTTCGCAGCTCCACGTCCTCTTTTTGGACTCGTGCCATTTCCTCATAATCAATGCATTTAAAATCATTGGATTCGACCCTGGATAGAGCGTCAGCCACAACGTTATCTACGCCAGATATATGAACCATATTTGTTGAAAATTGTGAAATAAAATCCAGTTGTCTACATTGACGTGGAGATGCTTTATTTAAATTTTGCTGAAATGCGTAAATCAAAGGCTTGTGATCGGTGAAAATTTGAAATTGTCGTCCTTCCATGAAATAGCGAAAGTATTTTACTACGGAGTAGATTGCAAGCAATTACCGATCATAAGTACTATAATTTACTTGAGCGTGGGCAAGCTTTTTAGAATCAAATCCTAGAGGTTGCCAGTCACCATTAACGTAATGCTCTAGCGACGCCCCCATGCCATAGTTGCTAGCATCCACTTTAAGTGCAAGGACGGCATCTGGTAGAGGAAAAGCAAGAATTGCAGCTTGGGATACTTCGTTTTTTACTTTCTCGAAAGCAGAAACGGTTTTTGTATTCCAAGAAATAGGTCGCATGTCATTCTTCTTTGCCCCAATTTTCTTAAATACTTGATTGTTGAAGGTTTTGTATAATCCACAATTGCGCTTACTTTCTTTTGCATTGTACCAATACCAGAAGCGGTAATTTTGTGTCCCAAAAAGTTAAGTTCTGATAGTCCCAGTTCACATTTTCCAGCGTTAACAACTATACCATAAGTTTTAAATCGGTCGAATAGTTGCCTCATGTGCTTCCAGTGCTGATCAGGATGGGACGAAAAAACCAAAACATCATCAAGATAAACAACAACAAAATCAAGACCTCTGACAACTTCGTCCATGAAACCCTGGAAGGTCTGAGCCCCATTACATAACCCAAAGGGCATTCTCACAAACTCGAACAGACCGAAGGGAGTCATAACTGCGGTTTTAGGGATATCTTCAGGATTTACGGGGATTTGGTAATACGCTTTCATAAGATCAAATTTTGAAAATATTTTAGCACCCGCCATTTCCATAGTAAAATCACTCAGATACGGTATCTCGTAGTGCTCGGTAATCACCGCGTGGTCTCCAAGTTCCATCGGCTTTTGGTACCACGTGCAGTGGGTTAGCCCAATTACTACTGCTTGGCGAATGATTCCGTTGTTCAAAAGGTATTGAAATTCGGCTTTAGCTATAGCAAGATTTTGCGGATCCAATCTTCTTGGGCGAGCCTTTACAGGGCTACCAGAAACTGTGATATGATGGACGACTTAATGCTTGCATTTGGTAGAAAACGTTTGAGCAGGATACAATTCAGGATATTCTTTAAAAAGTTCCAAAAGGGCCAAAAAGAACTATTAAGCAGCGCATTAAAATTATCTAGATTTACGGCAATTTTAAATGAAGCAATATTTCTTTCGTATTTGAAATTAAATGACGCTTAAGTCGACAGGGTTAATTTTTATGAGACTTGAAGCTTTATATCGTCTTCGGTAGTGTCTCTCGAAAATCTAGAGACAAAGATTGACTTCTTTGGCTGAACCACAACTAGTTTCCTTGTATCAGACTGGAGTACCGGCGGAAGGGGTTGAGTTACTCCGTTAGTAGTTGAGGATAGGGAAGCCGGTGGAGGCTTTGAATATGATGCCACCACTTCAATGGGGGAAGGGGAAGATACTTCAGGCTCGTTATTATCCGAAGCAGATTTCGTTACACGCTCTTTTGAGGCTGAGGATTCTGATGCTGGAGGACATGGAGAAGATAGATTAATTAAGTCAGTAATTAAGTAAGTAATTTCCTTAGATGGACTATGAAGACGCTTACGTTTAGACAGACGGATATCCTTAACAGGTTGCTAGGTATCTAAGCATTTGAATGATTTAAACATAATTTCATAATGTTTACATTTTTCTGCCCACATAACAGCGCTGCTCACCAGCAAGTCACAAATAAGAGCGCCCTCTGCTGTTAATTTTTACGGAATACAGAGCAAAACAAGAGTTATGGTATACATATCCATACGTGCTAATGTAAACATAGGCAGTTACATATTTATGTACAAGGCAGTTACATATGTATGTACAAGGAGCAATTAACATTGCTGTTAGCAGTTACATTTGTATATGAATATTTATGTACATACATACAGTTACGATCACTGAAATAGTAGTGCGCAGTTGTGAGATGCATTATGCCCTTGATGTCGCATACTACGCGATATTGGAATCGAGTTTTTTTTTTAAAATTATCATCTTTATGATTTAACTCTATGCAAATTTCAAACCGTTCAACAGCTACGGTTTAATTTTTTTTAGAAGTATCGCAAAATTTAACTTCAATTGCAAATATTTTAGTTTTTGGAATAAAAAGTAAGTTTAGTGAGTTTGTTCGTTATACATTTAGCCGGAATAGACAAAGACGCATTTTTGTAATTTTTAATGGTACGAAGTCTGCACCGAGGTCATGAAAAACATGAACTTACTAAAACCCTTATTAAAAAGGGTAAACATTAAAGAAGTGGAAAAAATTGGTGGATGTTCAGCCTCCATGATTCGAAATACGTTAACGTATCAAAATAAACCTGAAAACGGGGTGGTAAGCAGGAATTATCAACGACTAACATACGACAAATTATTAAATATTCGAAGACTCGTCCCACAACGTCAGCTTTAAGTTTGGATAACCTAAAGTTACCATGTAGTGTTCACACAGTAAAGAGACAGCTCCAAGAACACAAAGTTTGTGCTAGAAGTCCACGTATAGTACCGCTTTTGAAAAAAATCATGTGATACGCAAACCATATTTTGCAAAAAAACACCTGCATTGGCCTATTCGGAAGCGGAGGAACATTCTGTGAACGGCTGAGTCAAAAATTTTTATATACGGTGGTAAAGGCTCGGCAGTTCGTAAGGCGCCCCCCAAATATGGAATATCATTAAAGGTATACTGCAAAGACGTTGAAGCATGGAGGCCAGTATTATGGTATGGGGATGTTTTCTTCATATCATGGTGTGGGGCCCAATATATTGGATAAAAACTATCAAGGACTAGAATAAGTACGTAAAAACAATGAAGGATGTTATGCTTCCATTCGCCAAAGAGGAAATGCCACTCAAATGGGTACTAGAGCAGGAAAACGACCCGAAGCATACAAGTAAGCTAGCAAAATTGTGGTCTCGGGACAACGGAATTGAAGTCATAGAGTGGCCAGCTCAATCTCCTGACCTCAAGCCTATAGAAAACCTTTAGACCAACCTTAAGAAACCCGTATGGGATCTAAAACCAAAAAATAACCGCGAACTATGGGCCGAGCACGGCAGTCAATACCTCAGGAAAGGTGTCAACGCCTCGTAAACTCCAAGAGAAATCGTTATGCAGCAGTGATTAAAAACAACGGTCATGCTACCAAATACTAAGCAATTGCGCTAAATTTTGGTATTAGTATAAACATTTTAATACAAATTTAAAACTGTTTGTTATGTACTNCCCGTATGGGATCTAAAACCAAAAAATAACCACGAACTATGGGCCGCGCACGGCAGTCAATACCTCAGGAAAGATGTCAACGCCTCGTAAACTCCAAGAGAAATCTTTATGCAGCAGTGATTAATAACAACGGTCATGCTACCAAATACTAAGTAATTGCGCTTAATTTTGGTATTAATATAAACATTTTAATACAAATTTAAAACTGNACTACTATTTCTCTGCTCGCAGTAGTTTCCATGAAAACACATCTTACATGAATTAATTTTTTTTAGTGTTTATGTAAATAAAACTTGACCCCACATTTAGTTATGAAATTCTCCTTCAGTTTTTCAATGTAATGAATGCAATAATTATTTTGGTTTTCTAGTAATTTAAAAATATGTTAACTGTAAGTGCAGGTTATCAGTTCGTCGGAAAATTTTTTTTTTATGTATGTTACCGCATAACCTTGAACCACGTCAACCGATTTTTTGCCTCCCCACAAATCGACCCGGCCTAATATATATATATCTATATATTTCATGATTCAATGATCGGATCTAAACCAAATTAGTATGGGATCCCCTCTGAGACACTACCTTTCCGTTGCAAAAAGAATTATCGAA
>NW_016157904.1:100529-102753 GCF_001687245.7 Rhagoletis zephyria
TTACTGCTGCTTGGCGAATGATTCCGTTGTCCAAAAGGTATTGAAATTCCGCTTTAGCTATGGCAAGATTTTGCGGATCCAATCTTCTTGGGCGAGCCTTTACAGGGCTACCAGAAACTGTGATATGATGGACGACTTAATGCTTGCATTCGGTAGAAAACGTTTGAGCAGGATACAATTCAGGATATTCTTTAAAAAGTTCCAAAAGGGCCAAAAAGAACTATTAAGCAGCGCATTAAAATTATCTAGATTTACGGCAATTTTAAATGAAGCAATATTTCTTTCGTATTTGAAATTAAATGACGCTTAAGTCGACAGGGTTAATTTTTATGAGACTTGAAGCTTTATATCGTCTTCGGTAGTGTCTCTCNCGGTAGAAAACGTTTGTGCAGGATACAATTCAGGATATTCGTGTTTGAAATTAAATGAAGCTTAAGTCGACAGGGTTAATTTTTATGAGACTTAAAGCTTTATATCGTCTTCGGTAGTGTCTCTCGACAATCTAGAGACAAAGATTGACTTCTTTCGCTGAACCACAACTAGTTTCCTTGCATCAGACTGGAGTACCGGCGGAAGGGGTTGAGTTACTCCGTTAGTAGCTGAGGATAGGGAAGCCGCTGGAGGCTTTGAATATGATGCCACCACTTCAATGGGGGAAGGGGAAGATANCGCTGAACCACAACTAGTTTCCTTGCATCAGACTGGAGTACCGGCGGAAGGGGTTGAGTTACTCCGTTAGTAGCTGAGGATAGGGAAGCCGCTGGAGGCTTTGAATATGATGCCACCACTTCAATGGGGGAAGGGGAAGATACTTCAGGCTCGTTATTATCCGAAGCAGATTTCGTTACACGCTCTTTTGAGGCTGAGGATTCTGATGCTGGAGGACATGGAGAAGATAGATTAATTAAGTCAGTAATTAAGTAAGTAATTTCCTTAGATGGACTATGAAGACGCTTACGTTTAGACAGACGGATATCCTTAACAGGTTGCTAGGTATCTAAGCATTTGAATGATTTAAACATAATTTCATAATGTTTACATTTTTCTGCCCACATAACAGCGCTGCTCACCAGCAAGTCACAAATAAGAGCGCCCTCTGCTGTTAATTTTTACGGAATACAGAGCAAAACAAGAGTTATGGTATACATATCCATACGTGCTAATGTAAACGAAGGCAGTTACATATGTATTAAACTCCTGCGCAATTCCATTTAAACGGCCTAACAAGACATCCGATCGCCGCGCAAATAATTTCTCTCCTTTACTCTCATCGTTCGGGTCAAGTGTGAGTAAGCATAAACCAGTTTCTGCAAGCGTACGTAAACTACCGATCAATAGCAAGACGCGTAGAGTATTTACTTTGCCTTCCGCAACTACTGCGAGTAAAAGGTATTTGACAGTAGAGTACTCTACTGGTAGTACTTGAGTATTTTCGAAGAAAACATACATTTGTGGCAAGAATGATAGAAGAATTTTCTGGATCGTGCATTTGTGGTATCTGAATAAAACTAAGGACAGGAATGTAGTGGAGCGATGAAGAGAGCGACGAGCAAAACGTACCTTCAACTAGAATATATACATATATATATGATATACATACCTAAGTACATATGTATGCATGTGCATAGATACGTATGTGCATAGATTTATTTATTTTATTTATTTATTTATTTATTTTTTACAGTCTGTTAGACTTATATTGCAACAAAGATTTAACATTCTTATAATTAGATTTTAGATTTAAAATATAATATAAATATTAAATATTAAATACAAAATACAAAATGCTCTACAGAAATTTTTAAATAACATTATTTCTTTATCACTGCAATTATTTTATGTCATTATACACGCATGCAATTTCCTGGAAGTTATGTAGACGGTTGGAAAGGCCGAGTTTCCAATCCGCGCTATTCTTTTTGGGTTNCATATGTGCATAGATACATACATATATAAGTGTCCGCATATATTTTTTCTCGTCACTTGCTCTGTCGCTTCACTGCAGCAAAACCAAGTTGTGGGGAAAACCCTGACGATATGCGTACAATTGAAACCATGGGTTTGAAGATAGCGCAAATTGATGTGAAAATTTCAATTTCATATTAAATATATTTATGTATGCATGTACATACATATGTGAAAATGTAGTTTCGATTTAAAAAAATCGGATTCAGTTTTTCTTTCGCCATTCATACACCTCTAATTTTAGTATTTATTAAAAAAA
>NW_016157904.1:102823-105149 GCF_001687245.7 Rhagoletis zephyria
TCAAAATTTTGATTTGCCACTAATAATTTTATTTCGTATAGCAGTTGTTGTTTTTGACAACTTATTTGTTGGTTAATGACTGCACATAGTTTTATAGAAAATTAGAAACGAGAAATAATACTTTCATAAAAGTATAAGTACATACATAGATTTAAAAAGCTGCTTGAATACAAAAGTTTTATGAAAATGTCACATTAAACAACTGTCTGAATCTACGTTATTTTTTATAAATAAGGCCGTAAACATTTCCTTACATCGTCAATTTCCATATTCTATTTTTACTCTTTCAATTTCACTGACCAGCGCCGCAAACGATATCAACTAGTGGGCTAACAACCAGAAATGAAATTTAATACGCAAGTACTTACAGTACTACAAGTATACAGAGAGTAGATTTGCTACTCCCTTTTGGCAGCAGCAAATATCTCTCGTACGCGATGAGAGAAAGTAGAGTACCTACTTTGGTGGAGTAATAGCAAGTACGTCAAGTATTTACTCTCTCAACGCCAAGCAGTGTATGTATGCGGAAAAAGAGTAACAATGTGTTGGGAGTAGAGTACAATGCAAGGAGTACTTATTGAACGAAATGCGGCAAATACACTTGCGCTGGACTCTAGTATGTACAAGGCAGTTACATATGTATGTACAAGGAGCAATTAACATTGCTGTTAGCACTTACATTTGTATATGAATATTTATGATTTAACTCTATGCAATTTTCAAACCGTTCAACAGCTACGGTTTAATTTTTTTTTAGAAGTATCCCCTGTTGTGAACGGCATTTAAGGCGAAGAGTGAAATAGTAGCGCATAACAAAAAAAGTCGCAAAATTTAACTTCAATTGCAAATATTTTAGTTTTTGGAATAAAAAGTAAGTTTAGTGACTTGGTTCGTTATACATTTAGCCCGAATAGACAAAAACGCATTTTTGTAATTTTTAATGGTACGAAGTCTGCACCGAGGTCATGAAAAACATGAACTTACTAAAACCCTTATTAAAAAGGGTAAACATATAAAGAAGTGGAAAAAATTGGTGGATGTTCAGCATCCATGATTCGAAATACGTTAACATATCAAAATAAACCTGAAAAACGGGGTGGTAAGCAGGAATTATCAACGACTAACATACGACAAATTATTAAATATTCGAAGACTCGTCCCATAACGTCAGCTTTAAGTTTGGATAACCTAAAGTTACCATGTAGTGTTCACACTGTAAAGAGGCAGCTCCAAGAACACAAACTTTGTGCTAGAAGTCCACATAAAGTACCGCTTTTGAAAAAAATCATGTGATACGCAAACTAGTTTTTGCAAAAAAGCACCTGCATTGGCCTATTCGGAAGCGGAGGAACATTCTGTGGACGGCTGAGTCAAAAACTTTTATATACGGTGGTAAAGGCTCGGCAGTTCGTAAGGCGCCCCCCAATTATGGAATATGATTAAAGGTATACTACAAATACGTTGAAGCATGGAGGCCAGAATTATGGTATGGGGATGTTTTTTTCATATCATGGTGTGGGGCCCAATATATTGGATAAAAACTATCAAGGACTAGAATAGGTACGTAAAAACAATGAAGGATTTTATGCTTCCATTCGCCAAAGAGGAAATGCCACTCAAATGGGTACTAGAGCAGGAAAACGACCCGAAGCATACAAGTAAGCTAGCAAAATTGTGGTCTCGGGACAACGGAATTGAAGTCATAGAGTGGCCAGCTCAATCTCCTGACCTCAAGCCTATAGAAAACCTTTAGACCAACCTTAAGAAACCCGTATGGGATCTAAAACCAAAAAATAACCACGAACTATGGGCCGCGCATGGCAGTCAATACCTCAGGAAAGATGTCAACGCCTCGCAAACTCCAAGAGAAATCGTTATGCGGCAGTGATTAAAAACAACGGTCATGCTACCAAATACTAAGTAATTGCGCTAAATAAAATGATAAACAAAAAATTTTCAGGTAAAAGTGTCACCGTTTTTGAAATATTTACATTTTTTCGAATTTAAAAAAAATCGTGCCTCTTCATGTGTTATCTTTAACTGCAACTACAAACCGGGAAATACTTAGTAATTTTTTTATGTAAAATACTTCCAAAGTTGCCTCTCCATACTCAAATACAATGTAGTTAAAATAAATTAAGGAACCATCATAAAATTAGGACTATTTCTGGATTTTTAACTTTTTGATATTTTATTCCCCAACTTTGACTATCTCGGGTGAAAAAAAAATGTACTGAGCTATAACTTTACATTACATAAAAAAATTGCTCATTTAATAAAGATTTCAGAAAGGTGCCACACTTACTGTTTTGAATAGAAAAAAAAA
>NW_016157904.1:105159-122622 GCF_001687245.7 Rhagoletis zephyria
ATTCATGCAAACACTGGAGGAGAAATACATGAAAAACCTATCGACCAACCTAGGAGTAAAATTCTACGCGAGATATGTCGATGATGTAATATGTCTAATAGAGGGAAACAAAGAGAAACGGATACTAGACTATGTCAACAAACAACACTAGAATATAAAATTCACCATGGAAACGGAAGAGGAAAGAAAGATTAACTATCTGGATTTAACAATTAAAATAAACGATACCACGAACAAGATAGAGTTCGAAATATACAGAAAACCAACAGCCACAGACACAATTATACACAATAGCTCAAACCACCCACAGCAACACAAAAATGCAGCATTTAAACAACTAATAACGAGGCTTGAAAGGACCCCTCTAACAGAAGAATGCTACAAGAAGGAACTGGATACAATATATGCCATTGCGGAAAATAACGGATATAGGAGAGGCCTGGTGGAGAAGTTAAGAAAGGACACAAAATCGAAAAAGACTAGCAAAGAGGAAAACAATAAAAAAACTTGGGCAGCTCTAACTTACACAGGAAAGACATCTTACAAACTTGCCAAATTCTTTCATAAGTACGACATTCAGACATCATTTAAAACAAGGAACACAGTGGGAAATATATTGAAAGAGAAAATAAGCGAGGGAGACCCGCTAGATAAACAGGGTGTTTACAAGTTAACCTGCGAGTGCCGACACAGTTACATAGGACAAACAGGGCGAAATATAAGAACAAGGTATCGAGAACACATAAGGGATTATAATAAGAAAAAACGAAAACCAGAGGCTGCAATAGAATCGAACTTCGCGAATCACATGATCAAAAATAAATGCACACCAATGAAGATTGGACAAACAACAGAACTTCTCCGTGTACAACATAAAGGACAAAGATTGAATATATTAGAAAATATGGAAATATATAAACAGAAGACCTTCAAAGGACAAATAATAAATGAGCAAATAAATACTGCATCGGNTTGAATAAAATCTACATAAACACAACACTCAAAAATACCGACAATGACACAATAAATATAAAATCAGAAATAATGTTTTTAAACCACCTACTTTGGGACTCAATTCCCATTATATATCCTCGCTTTAATTTCGTTGGCACACTTTGCTGTTAAGGTAATTGTAACACTCTTTTAATAGCGATTTATTTACACGTGTTTAAACATTCTACTTTGAAGGCTTGACGAACCGGTAGTTTTGCCACCCAGCTTTTTTCATTATATTCTCTTGATTTCCTAAGGTATTGCCATTACGAAAATATATATGCCTTTTGCAACTTCTTATTTTTCTTTTTTTGGTTTTCTGCCAAAAAAAATTTATTTTGGACCATAGTGCGTTGGAAGACTCGGGCTTTCAACAGGATGATGTTGGGAGTGGACATAGCTATCGGATGGCCTTTCGGATGACTGCGGTTGCAGTCTTTAGTACAGAAACACGTGCCACTCCATTTTATCCATATATTAGTTCGGTGACTTGCTAGCGGCCATTTGAAAGGAAGAACCTTCTCGTCTTTCACTAAAACGACGTCGTTAACGCCGATCGCGGATTCCTGCGGGCACCACTTGGAACGCTGCTGCAGGAGAGTCAGGTACTCCTCTCGCTAACGGGCCAAAAATATCTGCTGGTAGTACGTTATGCGCTGCCATTGATCCAAACGATTAAAGTTATTCTTCGTGACATCCGGTTCAATATAAGAAGAGAGCGGCGCAATACCAATAAAGTGCGCTTGCGTTGAAACGTCTAAACCGGCCGGATTTTTTGAAAGAGGAAACTAAGGTCTTGAGTTAATGATTGCCGATATGTGGCAAACAAGTCTGCGCTCATCGAAATTTAACAAAGACGAGCCAACAGAACGACAGAAGTGATATTTTGCATTTTTCACGGCCGCCTCCCAAAGTCCACCAAAGTATGGAGAACGCGGTAGAATGAAACGCCAGTCTATGGTATTGGCAAGACAAAATGCATGAACAGCTTGCACATGATTGTCGCTCAAGAATAATCGTTGTAATTCAGCCATCTCATTCCTTGCGCCGACGAAATTAGTTGCATTGTCTGACCATATACGTTTGGGGCGACAACGCGTTAGGATGAAACGTTTTAGTGCATTTAAGAATGCCTTCGTTGACAAGTCTGCTACAAGCTCCATGTGCACAGCCTTCGTGGCGAAGCATATGAATATGCAGATATAACATTTTATTGGTTGCCTGTTGCGTACTTCATTTTTGTAAAAGAATGGCCCACAATAATCAACGCCTGTGACCATAAATGCGTAAGAAGAATTTACCCTATCTTCCGGAAGGTCAGCTAAATGCGGTTTAGCTCGAAAACATTAAAAGCATTTGCTTACAGCCTCGAAACGGTTTGCCTCCCAGCAATGGGCCAATACTGCAGCCGAGTGCATGCTAGTAGGGACCCGGGTGTAAGTTGCGCCTATGAAAATGCATAATGATTGCATGAGTGATAGGATGCCTCGTAAGCAGTAAGAGTTCTTCAGTCGTCCACCCACGCGAAGCAGTCCATAACTATCGATGAATGGTGAAAGCTACCCAATGCAGCTAGATGCTTTCACACGTTGGCCGCCTTGAAGGCATTTGAGGTCATCTTTGAAGTGAACCATTTGGATGTAATTTTGTGCCATGACGGAGGCAATCAACAGTCAGTCCAGAGATCCTTATGCGATGCTGAAACTTATAAACGTAAGCGAAAACATGTTGTATTTTTTTGAATGAGTTGACAAATTTACATCTAAGCGTTATATCGATGGGCTCAGACGTGGCGACCAATACACTTTTGCGCACCTCCGGAAGTTGTTTGACTATAACGCAAGACTTTGGCCATTTGGTTTTATCTTCAGCTAGAAATTCCGGTCCATGAATACAAAGCGAAGAGTCGATGAGGTCACTTGGAGTTGCTCCTCTTGATAGAATATCAGCAGGGTTTGACTTCTTAGGGACGTAGTGCCATTCCGGTCCCGTCGTCAACTCCTGTATAGTAGCTATGCGATTAGATGTAAAGATTGGAAATCTTGATGGTTCGTCGCGTATCCACGATAAAACTACACCTGAATCGGACCAACAATAACATCGGCACGAGAAAAATTCAATTTGAGCTATTTCATGCATGAGATGCGCCAGCAGGGTGGCACCGCTCAACTCCAGCCTTGGAACCGTAAGAGATTTTAAAAGCGCTATACGCTATACACATTTTGAACATAGTAAGTGCACCTGCTTTCTTCCCTGGCTGACCGACACAACATAAACACACGCTCCGTATGCTTCGATGCTGGCGTCGCTGAAGCCATGAACTTCCCATGTGCTCTTCTGCTGAATTGACAAACGCGGAAACTTTAGTTGCGGTACGCGCACAAACTAAGCCACGATGACTGTAATGATGAACGCAAGCTTTCATCCCAGTCGAACTTTTCTCTCCAAATTTTTTGAAGAAATATCGTAGAAATAGCGAAGATCGAAAATCAAATGCAACTCATAATAAGGGCCAATGTGTTGAACAACTTAGGTTATTTGGAGGGTCGTCGCATAAGCAAATCATTCAATGAGTACCCAGAGGGTGAAGCGAACCGTCGAATACAACGCGGAGCTTCGTAGTTGTGCTGTCCTCTTTTAAAACCCAGTGGTATGGTAGAAAGTACTTACAATGCCACAGATTGTCTGAGATAACCAGTGACATATGGTTTAAAGCCAAGTACTCCTGTATGAATGCCACATATTGTGCCTTCCGCTGTGGGTGGCGCTCCANCTTATGGTAGAAAGTACTTACAATGCCACAGATTGTCTGAGATAACCAGTGACATATGGTTTAAAGCCAAGTGCTCCTGTATGAATGCCACATATTGTGCCTTCCGCTGTGGGTGGCGCTCCAACTTTCGCTCTAGATGGAGAAACCGTCGAAAAGCTTGTTGATAAGAGTCACCCAAAAGATCAATGTTAAATTTTGCAGGTAATCGAACCGAATAATTCCCGGTAGACAAGCGAACATAATTTGCCTTAAAATGGGCTTCGCAATCGAGCTCCTCCTTGGAGTATTTGGCGACACATTCACAGCGACTTTCAACCTCCCAAAAACGACGTACAAGTTGATCGATATGAATATTGGATTTTCCCTCTATATCAAGCGACTGCGATTCACCACCTGCTACTACCACCCTAACCTATTTTCTGCAGGAGAGGTAGGCCATGAGCTAACTTTATTTGACCAATGCATAGAAGGTCATAGAAGAGACTGGGTCCAATAAGCATATCTAAAGTAAATTGAAATTGAAATTGAAATTCGTCGTGGCTTGAAAAACTCCCGATCAGCCAAACGAATATTCGAGGGTATATTCCAATGAGAATTATTCAACGTAAGACTCGGTTGATTGTCCGTAATGTTAGGAGCAACCAACGCTGAAATGCAAGTGGAATACTCCCAATTTTAAAACTGAATAGCAATGTTGATAGAAAAACCATTAGAGGCGAAGTTGGCATCACCAAGACCCGATACACATGTGGTAGACTTGGTTTTGCGCAACTGCAATTGAGCGAGACGGGATGTAACAATATGCAACTGCGATCCGGAGTCGAGCAGTGCACGACATGGTACCCATGTACCTGCGTTGTTCTTTACATTGATTAGAGCAGTTGCCAGAAGCACAACATCAGGACTGAGATTCTGCGCAGATGTGGCAGCTGACGGTCTTTGTGACATTGCAGCCAAACAGTGATGTGCCACTGAAGTTGAAACGGTTTGCGAAGGATCTTGCGATGATACCTGTGAATATGAGGTACCCTGCACTACAGAGGGAGCGCTTTGTGATTTAGTGGAGTCAATATGTGACGTGATGTTTGACTCCGCAAACACGACATAAGCCAGCATTGCACGCTCGATGTTGATGGCCTTTTCTAAGGCAGTTTAAGAACAAGAAAAGTTTCTTGGCCTCCTTAAGACGGAGTTATGGCGACAAATTTGTAAAAAGCGTGCATGCATATATAGCGTGGTCTGTGCTGGCACAGAAAACACAGCCATTGGTTGAAGCGTTAGTAGTGATAAACGATTTTCGACTATGGTTAGTGATTTTCTACGGTATTTTCCCACCTGAGAGGCACGCGCATATGCTGCCATGGAATGTTCTACGTTCTCCAATTTTTGACAACGCTTCTCCAGGAAAGTTGTAAACTGCACCCATGAGGGTATGAGACACAACGGTGCAGCTTCCTCCCACTTGGCCTGCGTAGCACTGTCAACCTTTTGCAGAAGAGTGTGCACGATTATGCACCCTGCTATTTGCTCCGAATTTTTAGTAGTCTGTAATGCGCGAAGGTTTGCATTTACCTTGTCTGATAACTCACGAAGCTTCACCGCTGACGAAGTGTCCATCCTTTTGATGCCCATAATCTCGGTGATGTGTGCCTGAAAAATAAGACGCTTATTGTTAGATCCATTGTCAAGCAAATCTAAAGCCACCGCATAATTGTTGCCGGTCATCTCCAATGAACGGATTACATCCAGCGCTGGGCCCTTTAGAGATGAACGTAAATGCTGCAGCTTCTCGACATTTGTGAGATAAGGATCCTTATCTATGATACTCAAAAACATTAAGAAAAAATCGGCATATTCCGTGTAACGTCCGCTGAATGTAGGCAATTTGAGCTCAGGCAAGCGTGGTCGACTTTTCAGGACAACCGTTTGACCTTCCAAAGTCGGGTCATGGCGCATGGTCCAACAAGATGGCATTTGGGATTGCTCTTACGAACCTCATGCCGTATACGACACCGAAGAGAAAGCAGTAGCTCTTCGAAAGTTGTACGCAGGGTTCCTCCGATTTCATCTGGTTCTTCGAGGCTGTCATGGCCCAAGGTTAACGTGTTGGAAATATGTTCTAGGCACGCCAAGCCTCGAAGCCAAAAACCATTAAATTAAAGAAAGAATTAAAGAAAATTCTGCAAAATTCGCTCTCAGAAAACAGTTGAGTATGCAGTTTTTTAGCCCATTCAATTTTAGTATAATAAAGTGCAAGTATGAAGAAGCTAGGACTTACCATTGATTTTTGGGAGTTTTTTTTGTTGAAGGTGTCGCACATTTTTTCCATATAAAAAAATTATCAAACATTATTTTATATGCAGAAAAGGAGCGACACCTTCAAAAAAAAAAAAATTATTGCTAAAAATCAATGGTAAGTCCTATCTACCTCAAACTTGCACCTTGTTATACTAAAATTGAATGGGCTAAAAAACTGCAAACTCAACTTTTTTCTAGAGAGCGTAAATAAAAGTGCAATAATTGAATGGAATTTTGCAGCATTTTCTTTAATTTTGCACATGGTTTGAAGGTTGATTTTTATAAAAAATTTGCGAAAAATAAAATATTTAAAAAATAATTGCCCGTATTGTAAAAAATCGCTATACCTAAACTTTATTAACTGACTGTACTTGCATATCGATGGCTGAGTGGAAGATCGACCTATCTCGGCAGCCAGTTCGAAAACGCTCTATCTCAAAAAACTTTTAAAGAACGCCCTTGCTACGCATAAGGCGAAGGGCCAGCACAAAACGAAATGAGAACGAGTAAGTACTAGTACTAAAATTAAACAGTTAGCAAGTAGCTTTGGTTTGTAGCAGGGAATATACGGTTATAACTTTTATTATAAAAATCACTTTTTAATCGTTATTAACTGAGATTTATTTTTTGCTCAAAACATAACGATTATTTTTTGAGTTTAATTTTTTAATCAGAAAATAATCATTGTTTTGAGTTTTATTTTTGCTCGGAAAATAATGGTTATTTTTTGAGCTTTATTTTTTTCTCGGAAAATAGTCTTTCTTTCTTGAGACACAGACACTCACAACCTATATTGAAGGATCAAGCTAATGATGAAGATGAAGAACAGGACAAAGTTAAAGATAAATAAAAATACAAGGATAAAGATAATGATGAAGATGAAGATGAAGATGGGGCCGAAAATCAAGACAAAGATGAAGATGAGGATGAAAATGGAGATGAGGATGAAGGTGATCTTCATCTACATCGTCTTCATCTCCATCGTCTTCATCTTCATCTTCATCTTCATCTTCATCTTCATCTTCATCTTCATCTTCATCTTCATCTTCATCTTCATCATGAAAATGGAGATGAGGATGAAGGTGATCTTCATCTACATCGTCTTCATCTTCATCGTCTTCGTCTTCATCATCGTCTTCGTCTTCATCTTCATCTTCATCTTCATCTTCATCTTCATCTTCACCTTCATCTTCATACATCATCATCATCATCATCATACATACAGTGTTAATTTTGACCGGTACTGCTATGCAAATACTTCTGTGCGCGCCGTCTTCAGCTCGTAAATAATAGGGTATTCTCTGAGTCTTGCAAAGCAATTGCAGGGTGCATAGATCGCACGGTAAACACCGGGTTTCGTATGGGACAGCCTAATAACATTTTATTTTTATTTTTTTTTTTGTGATAATTGTCAAAATTAGCACGCAGCGAAATAAAGTGAGTAATTAAATATGACTGGCTACCACGATTGAGAGAATATTCTATCATTCTTGACTGGCTACAACTAGGAACAGCGGCCTCTTCAAATAAGGAAACGTAATTACATGCTATTCAGGAGAAAGCTTTTGAAGAAGTCACCCGGGAACTAAACAGCACTGAGAGCCTCATCATCCGTGATTCCTATAATTCAAATGCTTATAAAAAACGTGGTTCCTTTTTAACAAAATAACAAGATTTTAATCAGATTCGGCTGGCATGCACGACTTTTAAAAGATAATTTTCTTCGAAATTTTCATTCCTGGAAAACAATCTATTTGCCATATCCAACTATTAGAAAGTCGCTATATGTCTGTAAGCACATATTTTTCAAACCTGTAACAGGAGAAAAGATAAAAAATGAATTACAAAATCTAAAATCGAAAAACGCTGACGACAAATTCCAAATTCTGAAACAACCAAAATAATGAGAATGAAGGATTCTATGGAAAAAGCTGTAAAAAACCTGACACATCTGGTTTGGCTTGTAAGCGATGTTTAAACAACGGCCTTGCCATGATGCTACATTCTTCAAGTGAAGACGAAAGTCAGTAGGATACACCCAATATTGTCCGTCCCGATGTAATTTCCAAAAATAAATTATTCTTTCACCGCAATAAAAAATGGATATAACTGAAAGTCCTCTCAACTGATGCAGCGTCAATCAAAAAGAATTTAAAATATTGCCAAGTTTCACACGCAGATATTTTTGTCGCCTCGAGCTAGCAGTTATTTAGGCGCAGGTTTGATTTACGACCCTTTAAGAAACCGGCTGTAACCTGAAAAGGCACTACTTTTTATTAAATATAATATTCCATTTCTTAAATTCAATCAGTAAATAAAGGCAACATTATTAAAATTGCCTAACTTTTTAGTTTTTTTACGTAACTAAATTATTTCTTAAAAATACTTGACATCCGCATTCGCATCCGCATTCGAGGATGTTAGGTTTTTTTAGGTGTTTTTTTTTTAATATTTGGAATGCTTTTCCTAATTTTTAATAGAAATATAGTCCATTCCGCATCAAATGACATATAAATTAATTATTCAAAGTTTTAAAAAATTTAGGAAAATTCGACAAATTTTCACCAAAATTTTCAACATTTATCCAAAATTTTTGACAATATTTTAAGTATGTATATGAAAAATTAAATATGGGTGTCAAACAAAAGTTTATTAAGAAATCTTTAGTTTGAACATTTGTATAAATAAGCTATATAGTAGTAGTGTTGCCACCAGTCAACTTAAATTATGGGAATTAGAAACATATATTTATATGTATGCAAGGGTTTAGAAAGTTGCCACCTGTTTGAAAAGTTAAATTCAAACTACTTAATAATTTGAATGAATTATTACAATATGGGTATCAATCCTAAAGATTTGAAACGGTGTTCGCAAAATGTTAATCTGATTAACGATTAAAATGTTAATCGCGATTAACGATTAAAATTAATTTATCGTAATCAACTGTACGATAAATGATAACATTTTTTTAATCGTCAGTTGTCGGCCGCTGTGGTGTAGTGGTAAGCAGTGCGCGCTTCCACTCCGCAGGACCCGGGTTCAAACCCTGGTCAAAGCAACATCGCAAAAAATATAGAAAAAAGGTTTTTTCTTAACAGCGGTCGTCCGTCGGCAGGCAATGGCAAACCTCCGATTGTATTTCTGCCATGAAAAACAGCTTCTTATAAAAATACAATCACCGTTCGGAGTCGGCGTAAAACTGTAGGTCCCTCCGCTTTGTGTGACAATATCAAGGCGCACGCCACAAGTCGGAGGAGAAGCTCGGCCAAACACTAACATATGTGTAAGCGCCAATCTATTATTATATTATTATTATTAATCGTCAGTTGTGATTACGATTGATTAATTTTAATCATTAATCGTTAATCAAATTAAAAAGAAAATCTGATTAAGTGGTCTAGTTTGTCTGAATTTGAAACCAAACACCAGTTCTAGTTATTATTTAGCGTTTCACACTTATCAAAAACACATAAGAGTAAAAATTCCTGAAAAGGCCCCTCGATTTTCTCAAAGTAACGAATATTGCAATAAATATTTGCATTCCTCCGTTGGAGTATCCACAAATATATCAGCAAAATATTTCGCCAGTATTCGATTTTTTATATGTATTTTTTTTTTTGTTTTATATTTATGTACCTTATTTTTGTAATAATAAATTTTTGAGCAACCATGACTCTTTAGATATTAAATTTTTTTCATATGCCTACCAGTACTTATGACTAATATTTGCCCATTCCCACGACAGCCGGTTCTACGTACCGGAATGACTCGGGGTTCACCCGACCAAGGGCTGTTGTTTCGGCGATCTAACCCCGTTTAGGTCGGCGAAGTATCTCAGAAGTTGTCCGTCCATAGGGCAACATTCACTACGCATTCTCCTACTCAGGGCTGGCATCGAGTCAAACCCTGGGCCAGAAATATACACCTGCTGTGTATGCCGAAGACGATTACACCACAACTCCACCTCAGTCAAGTGTAATGCCTGCGAGGGGTGGAGTCACCTCAGGGTCTGCTCGGGACTACGGACACACAGACAGTGGACCACGTCGTACGTGGCCCCCTGTTGCTCAAACAGAGCAGCCTCCACGGCAAACCATAGTCCGCCCGTGCAGCCCCACACACTCACACAGCAACCACACACAGTCCCCACAACACAACAACATAATAACACCACAGACCGTACCACAGCCACCACAGACCACATAACACACACAACCGCACCACCACCCACACGCCGCCGCCAACAACTCCTGGTTCCCCCTACAATCTGCACGGTATGTCAGACCAGGATATTCCGTAATGTGACATCAGTCAAGTGCAACACCTGCCTTGGCTGGTGCCACTTTAGGGCATGTTCAGGTCTGCGTACCACGCGAGATTGGACGGGGAACTTCGAGGGCCCGTGTTGCGCTGCTCGGTCGCAGACTTCAATTGCGACGCCCCCCACCACCACCACAGGGCGGCAATCACCTCAGCAGCACACACAGCCAACGGCGGCAAGAACATACACTTCACTTACACCCCACATCACGACACGTCTCCCGAACCACATGAAGCTCCTCCAATTCAACTGTAACGGGCTACAGAGCAAGATTGAGGAGATAACCGTCTTCATGTGTCGGCATGGTATATTAATAGCTGCGGTCCAAGAGACGAAGTTGCACAGCAATTCAACTTTGTTGAATTGCGCCGGGTACAACGTGCACCGTCGAGATCGCGAGCGAGATAATGGTGGTGGCTTAGCGTTCATCACGCACCACACCGTGCAGTATCGTCTTATCGAAGCAGACATCGACCGCAGGGATACCACCCTAGAATGTCAGGGCATCGCTATCCGGTCAGGCGATGTCGAGCTCGAAATATTTAATATATACATACCCCCTGTCACCTGCTGCCCGGCAGGATATCACCCTGATATAGGTGCGCTCCTCAGAGGTGAAAACCGTATGGTAGTAGGTGACTTTAATGCGCACCACGATCTTTGGCACTCAAGCCTGTCAAACGATCGTAGGGGAACAGACTTGGCTGAGCAGATAGACGATTCGACATTCTGCACAATGAACGACGACGCACCCACCAGGATTATGGGTAACTGCAGTAGCTCGCCAGACATCACAATAGTCAGCGCTGGTCTGATAAACAGCATAACGTGGCGACCTATGCTGACTCTAGCATCAGACCATCTACCCATAGTCATCTCGATTGATAAACCAACCGACTTTGCCTCCGCCAAACACCGGACCTATATCAACTTTTCCAAAGCTGATTGGAAAGGTTACGCGGAGTTTACCGAAAACACCTTCACAGCGCTCCCCACACCAACCGACGTCCATCTCGGTGAACGTAAGTTCCGCAGGGCTATCACTGCTGCTGCAGCTCGCTTCATACCGGCAGGATGTATATCGGACCCACGTCCAAACTTCCCTGCCGAAGCGGCTGTTCTAGCCGATGAGCGTGATAGCCTTCGTCAGGCCGATCCCGGAGATCCCCGTATCAGGGATCTCAACGCGGAGATTCGGCAACTTGTAAACGTACATAAGCGGAAGAAGTGGGAGGAGCATCTGAAGACTTGTAATTTCACCTCTGGTGTGAGCAAGCTTTGGTCAACCGTGAGGTCATTGTCTAATCCGACGAAGCACGACGACAGAGTCGAAATTTCCTTCGGCGACCATGCCTCGTCGGACCCGGAGCGATGCGCGAGCTATTTTAGCCGGCAGTTCATACTGCATCCTCCGGTGGACAAAGCCAAGCGTCGAGTGACCAGAAGGCTGCACAAACTGCCAACAACTTGTGCCCCCCTTGCTTTCACTTGCGGTGAAGTTCAGGTGGCCATCGGGAAGGCGAAAGCCTCCAAAGCCATGGGTCCCGACGGAATATGCATGCTGATGCTGAAAAATTTGGGTCCTGCGGGGGTAGCGTACCTAACGGAGGTCCTCAACTTGTCAATGGCCACTCTCATCATCCCAGACATCTGGAAGGTGGGGAGAGTGGTCCCACTGCTCAAACCGGGGAAACCTGCCAACAAAGGAGATTCGTATCGTCCGATTACACTCCTTTCCCCGGTAGCGAAGACACTCGAGGCCTTGCTACTCCCGTACTTCACAAACCACCTGACCCCAGCGAAGCATCAGCATGGTTTCCGTAAAGTGCACAGTACAACAACAGCACTTAACGCCATAAACACTCAGATAACTCGTGGCCTTAACCGTAACCGTCCCTGTGAGAGAACGATTCTAGTAGCGTTGGACTTGTCAAAGGCGTTTGACACCGTCTGCCATTCCACGCTACTAGAAGATATAGAGGCCTCCTCTCTCCCACAGAGGCTCAAACGGTGGTCGGCAAATTATCTGAGTGGTCGACATTCGTCGGTAATGTTTAGAGACAAAACGAGTAAGCAGCGAAAAATAAAACAGGGGGTTCCTCAGGGTGGTGTCCTTTCCCCGCTACTGTTTAACTTTTATATTTCAAAGCTCCCTCAACCACCAGAGGGAGTCTCGATTGTCTCCTATGCCGACGATTGCTCGATTATGGCGACTGGGAATGGAATTGATGACCTGTGTTCGAAAGTAAACGGCTATCTCTCCGAACTTTCTCGCTTCTTCACTGCAAAGTGTCTAGCCCTCTCCCCTACGAAATCCTCCGCGACCCTGTTCACAACCTGGACGAAGGAGGTCAGGCTACCGCTGGGGATTCACGTCGATGACACACCAATTCCGACGGTGAATAACCCCAAAATACTCGGAGTAACATTCGACAGCCTGCTCTCCTTCTCTGCGCACGCAACCGCTATTGTCAATAAAGTACAGAGCCGCAACAAGGTCCTCAAGTCGCTAGCCGGCAGTACTTGGGGCAAAGACAAAGAAACGTTGCTGGCAACATACAAGGCAATAGGCCGGCCGGTTTTGAACTACGCAGCGCCAGTGTGGTCGCCAGGGACTAGTAGGACGCAGTGGACGAAGCTACAGACGGGACAAAATACGGCACTTAGGACAGCGACGGGATGCCTCCTGATGTCGCCAGAACATCACTTGCACGGCGAGGCGCAAATGCTCCCAGTTAAGGAGCACAACATAATGCTCTGCAAGCAGTTCCTGATCGGGAGCCACAGAAGTGGCCACCCAAACAGACAGCTGCTTGCAGAGGAGCCCTCGCCTAGGCACGTCAGGAGGCATCTATATGAACTGACGGACGAAGTCCAGAGGTTCATTAAGCAACCTCTGGACCCGACAGCGTACAGACAGGCCCTGAACGGCATTCACAGGGACTCAGTCTCGAGTTATGTAGACTCTAGACCTGTGAATGCCGTTCTAGGCATACCACCCCCGGACATTGACGAGACAGAGCTTCATCTGCCTCGGGAGACACGCACTACACTTGCTCAACTTCGCTCCGGCTACTGCAGCAGGTTAAACTCCTACTTGAGTAGGCTGAATGAGGATGTGCCGAACGAATGTCCGGCATGCGGAGAGACCCCACATGACTCGAACCATCTCTTCGCATGCCCGGAAAACCCGACAACCCTAACGGCCCTGTCCCTGTGGACAGATCCCACAGAAGCTGCACGCTTCCTAGGGTTGCCGTTAGTGGAACTTGACGACAACGACTGAGATACCAACCGATCTGGGCGGGGTTGTTGTAGCCGCTACAACAACAACAACAACTAATATTTGCCAATGCGTCAGAATGAATTATGTATGTGTATGTTTTTTCAGCAAATAACATAAGTAGTTAAGTATTCAATAACATTGCATCATTATTTGATATATATAGTGCTTATAATGCCCAAATATCGATAATTTTTGACTATTTATTTCATTATTCCTTAATTTTATTTATTTGTTTTTTGTTGTTGTTATTTTATCGCCTTATAACAGTTATATTTAACAATTTTTAATGAGCTTGAGGCCGTTTTTAATGAAAAATTTATTGCGGAAAAGCAACAATAATTTGATCGATAAACGATCCCACTGACTCAGCCAGTTGCCTGCGCACTGTGCTAAGTTCCCCTTGTCAATTCTTGTTGATTTTTTCCACTATTTCATTTGTAAAGCCAACTACAATTAAGCGCAGCTATTCCAGTGCTATTTAAACTTGATCATGTGGTTGTTGGTTTTAGTTAATATTTCTATTATTAGAATGTTTAACTTTTAGGTGTGCTCGTCCTTAAGTTATTTGTGTTTTGTTTGTTGTTTTTATGGCCTTATAACAATCATATTCAACAATTTTGATAATATTGAAGATGATATTTTTTATGGAATACGAAGCTTAACGAATTCCAAAAAAGTGGACGTTCTTCAAATATTGTATTTTTTTTCTCAAGCAATGCATTTCGCCGATTTCCGAACCACTTCTACTTCTATTCTATTCAATTTATCATTAAAGTTAGGTCTTTTTCTGAATGAATGCTTTTTCTGGATGAACGGAAAATCACTTCTGTGTCCCCCGTTTTTAAAGCAGGTAACAAAAGCGACATCTCCAACTATCGCCCTATCTCTAAGCTTCCTAATATTGCAAAATTATTTGAAAATATTATTAGTAATAAACTTTCTTTTGCTATAAAACAATTAATATCCCCTTGTCAACATGGGTAGCTCAACCGTCAGTAATTTAACTGTTTAAATTATTGTCTTTCGTCGTTTGTAGCTGGTTGCCAAGTTGATGTCATCTACCTTGTGTACACGTGTATACCACAATCTACTTCTTAAGAAGCTAAATCTTTTTGCTTTTCACTCAAGTATTCTGTCTTGGATCAAGTCCTATCTCTCAAATAGAATAAATAAAGTTGTTGATGGTGTTAGCTCGTACCCCTATATTGCAACATCAGGAGTTCCGCAAGGCAGCATATTAGGTCCTTTGTTTTTTGTTATTTTCATGAACGATTCCAGTGCTTGTTTTAGATATTGTAATTATTGTTATACGCAGACGACCTAAAAGTAAAAAAAAAAATTGAACGTTCTTCTGATATTCGGGTCCTTCAATTTGAGCTTAATAAATTTTTTGATTGGTGTTTTCATAATAAGTTGTCAATAAATATAAATAAATGTTGTTCTGTAACTTACTGTAAGTCTCGTTCTCCGTTGCTGTCGTCATATACTAGTTGAAATGTTGTCTAAAACTCTAGCTCCAAAATTAAGGATTTAGGTGTTGTATTTGATTCGTCTTTCACATTTGTTGAACATTTAAACTATATTATCTCCAAAGAATTCCTCTAGCATTAATTAAACGCAATAGTGAACAATTCAAAGACCCGTATACAAGAAAGATTTTATATTCTGGCTTTGTTAGCTCTAAACTTAAATATGCCTCTCTCATATGGAATCCTACTTATGAAATTCACCATAAGAGGATAGAACGGGTTCAGAAAAGCTGTTAACCACCGGATTTTGCTACGAATCGTAGAAATAGTATGCTGCACGAGCAAGCTTTTTTGCGTAACTTTGTACGAAAAGAATTCTGTGTCGGAGGCGAAATAAAAGATGTAAATCGATGTGTGTTTGCAAGAAATATTGGTGGTGTTCATTTAAACAGATAAATTTGCCTTTCGCATATACGTATATTTTTATCCACTGTTTTATATAAGCGAGCAAAAAAGAATATTTGTTGCCCCTTATCGAGAAACTTGGGTCCGGTTTAGTTAATATACAACGATATTGGGTTGTTGTATCCAAACGCATAACCCGAATCCAAAAACTTTAACATACACATGTTTTCAAAGGATTCACATTTTATTTAAGATAAATGTTTAAAATTTCCTACCACTAGCTTATTAATAAACTCTGTTTGCACTATGCACTTTTTTTTTTGCAAATTTCGACGTGGGTTCTGCGCAAAAATACTGTGGACGGCGTAGCCGGAGTGATATGCACATGAAATGTTGTATACCTTTGACATGCGGAAGCCCCCCCCCCTCCCCCCCGCAACACAGAAAGGAAAGTTCTACTTAGTAAGGGTTATAATCCTTAAGCGCGGCCGAAGGCAGAAGCAAGCGCAACAGGTGGTGGACCTAACAAAGTGCGTGGTTTCAATGGCTTGGAAGAAGCTGTTATTGTATTAACTGGATTGAGAACCAGAGCTTCAGGCATAGGAGGAGTTCTGGCTTGTGGTTAAACAATTCAACCAAAAGCGGACATAGATGCGCCCGTTACTATGCCCGACAGCTCCGCATACGTTTGTGAATCCATTGCCATAGCGCCCTACTCTGCTGCTATAATTGCAAATACATCAGAATCCATAATTTTCCTCAAAATATGTAAAATTAACCAATTTTACAATAAACAAGCACATGATGAGTGTTTTTTTAATTCCTTTCCACTTTGTTTTCCTTCATTCANTTCGAAAAACAGCTGATAGCTGGCAACGCTGCACATGTTTCCGCAAGCGTTGCAGCATGTGGATTTATCGTTTTTCGTAGCGTAGCTACGAATTACGAATTACGAAAATTCAGGTTCTAGAATAAGGGGGATAAATTCTTCCACATATTCATTCATCAAATTCCTAGCGACGCACAGTTTTTCGACTATATGGAGGCAGATAGAAAAAAGTCATGGTGACAGTTGATAAAAAACACCAGTTGGACCTAGAGAGGGAAAAGTAAAAGTAACAAATACCACATTTCACATTATTTACTCACTCCCCTTCTTCACGAACGATACATTTCCAAAGAAATACGGGAATCGGCGCGATACCGAGTAATCAGTTAAGTGGCCTTTGGAGATTAACCCATTAAAGAAAATGTTTCTTTTTCAACTATAATCCATTATTTAAATATCGTGGAATATTCAGGTGAAGGTATTTATGATTTATTTGATACTTTCCTATTTTCTTACCAAAAAATTTCCTTTGAAATGTAGATGCTAAAGATTATTAGTAAAAAAAGTGTGAGTACCGGTCCGTCAGGTCTTGAAATTAGACAAATGTTTTAGAGAATTTTATGTAATTTTAGAATATATAATTTGATCTTTCCGCGCGACTTTGCAAATATATGTAATTTTTGATTTCCTACATTTTTGATTTTCAGCCTCTTTTTGCATAATTTCGCGAAAAGAATTTTTTTGAACAATGAAAAAATCTCACCAAACATTGGAAAAAAGGGAGTATTTACACCTAAGTCAGTTTATAGTATAACCTTTGTTTTCTGAGAGTGAAAAGCAGGAAACAAAAATTTACCAAAATTCCATCACATTTAACGACTGGGCCCACATTTTGTGTGACGTTATAGTGATCCAATCTTCCCCATATTTCACATTTAGGTTTTTCTAATAAAAAAGTGAGCACAAACTAAATTTCATCGAAATAGGATGAAATTTAATGTTTCCGCCCACAAGAGTAGAAGGCGTGGCAATCATTCCATCTTTACCAAATTTCATAATTCCCTATTTCTAAGTAAACCTAGAGCACAT
>NW_016157904.1:123061-142655 GCF_001687245.7 Rhagoletis zephyria
AATTCTGTGTCGGAGGCGAAATAAAAGATGTAAATCGATGTGTGTTTGCAAGAAATATTGGTGGTGTTCATTTAAACAGATAAATTTGCCTTTCGCATATACGTATATTTTTATCCACTGTTTTATATAAGCGAGCAAAAAAGAATATTTGTTGCCCCTTATCGAGAAACTTGGGTCCGGTTTAGTTAATATACAACGATATTGGGTTGTTGTATCCAAACGCATAACCCGAATCCAAAAACTTTAACATACACATGTTTTCAAAGGATTCACATTTTATTTAAGATAAATGTTTAAAATTTCCTACCACTAGCTTATTAATAAACTCTGTTTGCACTATGCACTTTTTTTTTTGCAAATTTCGACGTGGGTTCTGCGCAAAAATACTGTGGACGGCGTAGCCGGAGTGATATGCACATGAAATGTTGTATACCTTTGACATGCGGAAGCCCCCCCCCCTCCCCCCCGCAACACAGAAAGGAAAGTTCTACTTAGTAAGGGTTATAATCCTTAAGCGCGGCCGAAGGCAGAAGTAAGCGCAACAGGTGGTGGACCTAACATAGTGCATGTTTTCAATGGCTTGGAAAAAGGTGTTATTGCATTAACTGGATTGAGAACCAGAGCTTCAGGCATAGGAGGAGTTCTGGCTTATGGTTCAACAATTCAACCAAAAGCGGACATAGATGCGCCCGTTACTATGCCCGACAGCTCCGCATACGTTTGTGAATCCATTGCCATAGCGCCCTACTCTGCTGCTATAATTGCAAATACATCAGAATCCATAATTTTCCTCAAAATATGTAAAATTAACCAATTTTACAATAAACAAGCACATGATGAGTGTTTTTTTAATTCCTTTCCACTTTGTTTTCCTTCATTCAGCTATCTTCGAAAAACAACTCATAGCTGGCAATGCTGCACATGTTTCCGCAAGGGTTGCAGCCTGTGGATTTTTCATTTTTCGTAGCGTAGCCACGAATTACGAATTACGAAAATTCGGGTTCTAGAATAAGGGCGTAAAATTCGGTCTAGCTCAAATTAGGTTTGAAAACCCTTCTGCTCCATATATTTCGCGTTGAAAACTTATAAGCTTACATACAGTTCGCAATAGACGGATTATTTCTGGCCTAATGTTCTTACATAATGCTTTGAGTGGAGCAATTGACTGCCCTGCCCTTTTAGATCTCATTAAACTCAATGCTCCAATGAGAATTCTTCGTCAACATGATTTGTTAGCGATTGATTTTTGTATAACCAAATATGCGCTAAATCAACCAGTTATTAGGGTAATGAGTGAGTTCAATGCTTTATGTAAAGACAATAATGTCAACATATTCGCTAATCGCATAGAATTAAAAAAAAAAAACATTTACTCTATTCGCAAATTTTTATTTATTAAATGTTGTTATTTAGTCTAAGATTTTGTAAATCATAGACTCGAAATAAATAAATAAATATGGGAAAGCGCATACCCTGAGGAAGGAGTTGTTTGCCAGCAGAATGGGGATCCAAAGCATTCTGAGAAGATTCGACACCGCCGGCTGCTTGAGCAAGATTTTCCCCTAATCCATTGGCCAGCTCAAAGTCCAGATCTTAAAATTTTAGGCTGTGGTCAGGAGGGGATTGGCAATTGCAGAAAATTTCAAAGCAATCTGCTTATTAAAAAAGTTATGTTACTGTAAATAATAAGATGTCATACATTCACTAATTTTTGATCGCCACTGTTCATTGCCTTGATAACTGAAGCTGGTAATACTTTTTCAGCTCATTTAAATTTGAAATGGTCTCAGGTTGATTAACCAATTATTTGGTACATAGGAAATATATTTCTAGAGTGAAATATAAAAATTTCATGAGCATTTTCTAACTGTATACTAAGAAACGTAAAGTGCTTAAAACCTTGATTAAAACAATAGGAAAAAATCACCTATATTTAAACAAGTTTCAATACGATAATGGGTATTATGTTGCAAATAAAACTTGAAAGGTACAATAACTATTCATTATACGATTGATGTTTTTTACAAGTATATATGTTTTAAACATGTTTTAAAAAACAAGTGTTTAAAACATTGCCAACCCTGGGTAGCGCACACTGCTAACCACTCCACCACAGCGGTAGCCCATTTTAGGTATAGTAAAAATTCAATATGCATATACAGTTACGGTCTTATCAATAGCATCTCCTTTTCAAAAAATTTAATATGTTATAAAACTATCAGCCTCATTGCGTAAGTACTAAAATAGGCTAAGTTGTACGACTTGACAACATTGGCATTGTCTACTGTCGTGCCGAAATAAGTAAACGACGAAAATCGTCGAAAACTATACAGTGCTGGAAATTTTAGGCAATGGCGTGAATTTTCGATACGATTTGGCTCTCGAAAAACGACTTGCATTCGAATATTCAAAGAAATTCTAACACTTCGAGAAACCAGTTTGAAATTTAGATGAAAATTTGTTGAATTTTTTCTTAGTTTCCTGCATAGCCTAAACGATGGGTTTATATGGCTTTTGCTAGAGAATGAACTGTATTTTACACCAACACAATATCACTTGGAAATGTTCGTTCCCACGACAGTCGGGTCTACGTCACCGGAACGACCCAGATTTATATCTGGCCAAGGACTGTCACTCCAGCAACACTCCCTAAAATCCCTTTGGGGAACGTATGCTGATACAACAACAACAACAACTTGGAAATATTGGTGCTATTGATATGACCGATACTGTATATCGACTGCTGAGTGGAAGATCGACCTATCTCGGTAGCCAGTTCGAAAACGCCCTATCTCAGTAAACTTTTAAAGAACACCCTATTTCAAAATCCAGTTCTAAAACGCCCTACCTCAGTTGCGGGTTCAATCTGTTATTATTATTATTATATGTGACCTGGTCTACGAAAAGGGAGCTTACGTGCGAAAACTAGTTTGTGAAAAAGCTGTTAAAAGTAAGCAACTCGTTTCGTCAGTTTCTCATTATCTCGTTAATTGTTCTCCGCGCCGGACGTCCAGTAAGTGTTGTTGTTGGTCCAGTAAGTGTTGTTGTTGGTCGGAATATTATTAGAGTTCATCGTGTAAGTTGCTAGTGTGGAACATTTAAAAAAGTAACACTGAAGAAGTGACGTTTACTGTTTCTGTTGATTATCGTCTTCGCATTTCGCATGAAATGAAACATGAGTGTTGATGAGGAGTTCAGTGCCGTATACGGACAATATTTCCATGAAAAGGATGATGAAAACGATGATGAAAACTATGAAGAGAGCGATGATGATGAAGACGAAGTATGTGTATCTCAGGCAGAAGATGATACCGAACAAACTTTTGTTAAGATGGACCTGTATGTTGTTGATGTAAAGGAGGAGGAGCTGGTAACAAAATTTCTGTCAAAAGATTGTTGTAATAATGAATGCCATACACTGATACCACGGGAAATGATCGAGAGTACGCGGAACAATTGTTTAGAGATGTCGAAAAATGAACTTGATTTAGTGATACTAAGTCACATCGTCAGTGGTACATCTATCACAATATTCGCAGCTTAGTTTCGGATATATCTAAAGTAGATATTGTGGCTCCATTGCCGAAAGATTTGCCATCGAAGAAACGGAAGGCAAAAACTAGTGAAGATGTTCTCAAACCAGACGAGGAACCAGGTCCATCTTCCTCAGGATCAACACGTAAAAAGATCTCAAGGAAAACGACAACAAAGAAAAATACATAAACTACTCAGCATTATTATTTTTGGCCCATAATACGTTTTTCTAGTGTATAATCATGTTTATAGCTTATAATTCAATGTATTTTGTTCATTACCAATAAATTATATTTTGTCGTATTTTTACTCTTCTTTCTCTACATTTTTAGTACACTTCTAAGCAAGTTAGGATTTTCTGCTTTTCACCACGTGAAAAAGCATCTCATCTTCCATACGAATCAACCAAAAAGTGAAAATTGATTTTTTGACACCTAAGCCCCCTTTCCGTAGACCAGGTCACATATTATTATTGTGACTCATCGGTGTTTAAGAAAAAATTCCCGATTCGAGCACAGCGTTATTAGCCAGTTTTTGTCCGATGCTTAACCACTCCGAACCGAACTTTTATGTCCAGTCATTCTCTAGTCCCAAACAAAAGAGGTTTTGCTCGAGTAAACATTTCAAAGTATTGTCCCATAGTCAATTTGGTATAGCGAAATTCTTATACATTTAATTATCCTGGAATTCTTAAATTCTTAATTTTTTTACATTTTATTTGCCACAGGCTTCGAGAAGTATCTGACAAAATTAACAGGTTTGGTGTTGGCACGCTGAGAGTATTTGAACAACTTAAAACACCAGTTAAGGAAATTGTGATCGGTCCAAGTCACATCGGAGTACTTTTGGAAGATGGAAAGGCATTTCGAGCAGCTTTTTCAATTAATTCAGAGCGTATTGATTTAAATAGGATCGATAACAACAAAAAGTGAGTATTGTCAAAAGTCTACTAAAAGTTAACTAAATTGTTTTTCTTTTAATTTTCAGCCCCTCAAACAATATCTCGAATGTTTCTAACAATTCAAAAAATGCTGCCACATCGTCGTCAAGACAACTTGCACGTTCTAGAGCCCGACTTATGCGCACAACTGGAAGATCTGGGTCTGGAAGCCAGAGTTCCGGCTCACGTAGCACTGGTGTAATCATAGGCGGTGGCGGCTCGAGCCGTCCGATTGTGACTGTACCAGCAACTTATGTTCCTGAAGAATTAATATCACAAGCGGAAGTAGTTCTTCAGGGTAAAAGCAGAAATCTCATAATACGAGAATTGCAGGTATGTTCTTGTATTTATATTTATGCTAAAGAAAAATAAGCATATTTGGTATTTTAGAGGACTAACTTGGACGTTAATTTGGCAGTTAACAATTTGCTTTCTCGAGACGACGAAGAAGCAGAAGACACTGAGGACGCTGGAGACAACTATGTTCCAGAAGATTTAATATCATTATTGGATAATGGATTTCATGGAGATAATAGCAGTGTGATAATAGATCCATCAGATGGTCTTTTTTCCGAAGAAATATTCAGCAACTATTCCAGTATTCGCAAGTAACTAAATTTTCTCCTTGTACAAAACAAACGCAAAAAAAGGCCTAGCACTTCGCTATATTAACAGCCTGACAATTAAGCAGATAGTGACCTTTATGGTACCCCACCCAATATATACCACGTGTCATAATTATAAGCACACCACATATTGACAAGTTTTAATGAGCGTGTCAGATTGGCAATATTTCCATCATTCGTTATCAAATTGAGAAAGAGAAATTTTACTTCGATGTATGAACAACCAGAAAGACATTTCTGTCACATTTCGGAAATCAGTTTCAGAAATAAAAGTTGCCAGATGTGACTGCAATTGAGAGAGCGCAAATCGATTTCGGAAATATATTTCCACTTGCTCGTGCTGCACTAGCAATCTCGGAAATAAAAAACCTCTTTCGAAAGGCACTTTATATGCAAGGTGTGACTGCTCATGCAACTGCTTTCTGAAATTTCTCAATTTGAGAGCCTTTTGGACATATATTGCATTGCCACGTCTGACAGGCTCGTTAACATTTTATCTTGTGGTTGTTATTATTATTGTGGCGACTACAACAACCCCGCCCAGATCGGCTAGTACCTCAATCGTCGTCATCAAGCTCCACTAACGGGAGTCGCAAGTCTATAGGGTCCGTCCAAAGAGGCGTTAGTTGAGTGGGGTTTAGTGGGCATGGGAAGAGATGTCGGATTTGGGCACATCTGCATCTAAACTGCTCAGGTACGAGTTTAACCTGCTGCAGTAACCAGAGCGAAGTTGTGCTATTGTGCTCCGAGTCCCCCGACGCATACGAAGCTCTCCCCCTTATTCTAGAACCCGAATTTTCGTAATTCGTAATTCGTAACTACGCTACGAAAAACGAAAAATCCACATGCTGCAACTCTTGCGGAAACATTTGCAGCATTGCCAGCTATCAGTTGTTTTTCGAAGATAGCTGAATGAAGGAAAACAAAGTGGAAAGGAATTTTAAAAAAAAAACACTCATCATGTACTTGTTTATTGTAAAATTGGTTAATTTTACATATATTGAGGAAAATTATGGATTCTGATGCATTTGCAATTATAGCAGCAGAGTAAGAGGGCGCTATGGCAATGGATTCACAAAGGTATGCGGAGCTGTCGGGCATAGTAACCATGAGCGCATCTATGTCGCTTCTGGTTGAATTGTAGAACCAAAGCCAGAACTCCTGCTGAAGCCCTGGTTCTCAATCCAGTTAATGCAATAAAAGCTTCTTCCAAGCCATTGAAAACATGCACTTTGTTAGGTCCACCACCTGTTGCGCTTGCTTCTGCCTTCGGCCGCGCTTAGGGATTATAACCCTTACTAAGTAGAATTCTCCTTTCTGTGATGCCGGAGAAAAGGGGCTTCCGCATGTCAAAGGTATACAACATTTCTTGTGCATATCACTCCGGCTACGCCGTCCACAGTATTTTTGCGCAGAACCCACGTCGAAATTTGCAAAAAAGTGCATAGTGCAAACCGAGTTTATTAATAAGCTAGTGGTAGGAAATTCGAAACATTTACATATCTTAAATAAAATGTGAATCCTTTAATTACACATGTATCTTAAAGTTTTTGGATTCGGTCTATGCGTTTGGACACAACAACCGAAAATCATTGTAAAAATAACTAAACCGGACCCAAGCAACAAAGATTCTTTTTTGGTCGTTTATTAAAGCAGTGGATAAAAATATACGTATATGCGAAAGGTAAATTTATCTGTNCATATCTTAAATAAAATGTGAATCCTTTAATTACACATGTATCTTAAAGTTTTTGGATTCGGTCTATGCGTTTGGACACAACAACCGAAAATCATTGTAAAAATAACTAAACCGGACCCAAGCAACAAAGATTCTTTTTTGGTCGTTTATTAAAGCAGTGGATAAAAATATACGTATATGCGAAAGGTAAATTTATCTGTTTAAATGAACACCAACAATATTTCTTGCAAACACACATCGTTTTACATCGTTTATTTCGCCTCCGACACAGACTTGTTTTCGTACAAAATTGCGCAAAAAAGCTCACTCGTTCGTTTGTAAGCATGCCATTGTTACGAATTTCGAAAGTTCAAAAATACGATTCGGATTACAGCACACTATTTCTACGATGCGTAGCAAAATCCGAATACGAANGCTTCTGGTTGAATTGTAGAACCAAAGCCAGAACTCCTGCTGAAGCCCTGGTTCTCAATCCAGTTAATGCAATAAAAGCTTCTTCCAAGCCATTGAAAACATGCACTTTGTTAGGTCCACCACCTGTTGCGCTTGCTTCTGCCTTCGGCCGCGCTTAGGGATTATAACCCTTACTAAGTAGAATTCTCCTTTCTGTGATGCCGGAGAAAAGGGGCTTCCGCATGTCAAAGGTATACAACATTTCTTGTGCATATCACTCCGGCTACGCCGTCCACAGTATTTTTGCGCAGAACCCACGTCGAAATTTGCAAAAAAGTGCATAGTGCAAACCGAGTTTATTAATAAGCTAGTGGTAGAAAATTCGAAACATTTATATATCTTAAATAAAATGTGAATCCTTTAATTACACATGTATCTTAAAGTTTTTGGATTCGGTCTATGCGTTTGGACACAACAACCGAAAATCATTGTAAAAATAACTAAACCGGACCCAAGCAACAAAGATTCTTTTTTGGTCGTTTATTAAAGCAGTGGATAAAAATATACGTATATGCGAAAGGTAAATTTATCTGTTTAAATGAACACCAACAATATTTCTTGCAAACACACATCGTTTTACATCGTTTATTTCGCCTCCGACACAGACTTGTTTTCGTACAAAATTGCGCAAAAAAGCTCACTCGTTCGTTTGTAAGCATGCCATTGTTACGAATTTCGAAAGTTCAAAAATACGATTCGGATTACAGCACACTATTTCTACGATGCGTAGCAAAATCCGAATACGAAAGAGTTGCAGAATAGGGGTGTCTGCGTCGTCCACGTCAGGTGGTTGTATGCCCAAAACATTGCATTGTATGCATTCACAGGACGGGAGCCCATGTAACTTGAGACCGACACCACTATTGCGAGTGTCGCCTAGTAGTAGATAAACGACTATTATTGGATTATCGAATACTTTTTAAATTACGCAGCACCAGTGTGGTCGCCGAGGACTAGTAGGACGCAGTGGATGAAGCTGCAGACGACGCAAAACACCGCGCTACGGACAGCGACTGGATGCCTTCTGATGTCGCCTGAACACCACCTACACGAAGAGTCAAAATTACTCCCGATCAAGGAGCTTAATACAATGCACTGCAAGCAGTTCCTTGTTGGGAGCCATAGACGTGGTCACCCAAATGGGCAGCTGCTTGCAGAAGAGCCCTCGCCCAGGCACGTCAGGAGGCATATCTACGAACTGACGGACGAAGGCCAGAGGTTCATTAAACAACCTCTGGACCCGTCAGCTTATCGACAGGCCCTGAGCGGCATTCACAGGGAGTCAGTCTCGAGTTATGTAGACTCTAGACCTGTGACTGCCGTTCTAGGCGCACAACCACTACCAACCTGAGCAGACTGAACGCAGATGTAGCAAATGAGGGTTCGGCATGCGGAGTGACACCTCATGACTCGAAACATCTCTTCGTATGCCCGGAAAACCCGACAACCCTAACGCCTTTGTCCCTGTGGACCGAGCTATCGAGGCTGCACGCTTCATTCCCACGACAGCCGGTTCTACGTACCGGAGCGAGTCGGGTTTTACCCGACCAAGGGCTGTTGTTTCGGCGATCTAACGCCGTTTAGGTCGGCGAAATCAATCCAACGTTGTTCGATAATGGGGCTACATGTGCTCCGTATTCTTCTGCTCAGGGCTGGCAGAAAGTCAAACCCAGGGCCAGAAATATACATCTGCTGCGTATGCCAGAGACGACTGCATACAAACTCCACCTCGGTCAGGTCCAGTGCCGCAAACGAACACAATAGCACCCACACACCTCCGCCGGCATCTCCTAGTCCCTCCGACAATCTGCTCTGGTTGTCAGTCCAGAATATACCGTAACGTGACATCAGTCAAGTGCAACTCCTGCCTTGGCTGGTGTCTCTTTAGGGCATGCTCAGGACTTCGCAACACGCGAGATTGAACGAGTGACTATGTGGGCCCCTGATGTGCTGCCCAGTCGCATACCTCCGCCGCGACACCGGCAACCACCACCACAAGGCAGCACCCCATTTTGCAGCACATACAGCAGGGAGCCGGCAGGCAACACAACTCCTTAACTCTACACATAGCAATTGGTCTCCCAAGGCACACAAAGGTGCTACAATTTAACTGTAACGGACTCCAGAGTAAGATCGAGGAGATAACTGTCTTTACGGGAGGGCATGGAATATTAATAGATGCGGTCCAAGAGACGAAGTTGCACGGCAATTCATCCTTGTTGTATTGCGCCGGATACAAAGTGCAGCGTCGAGATCGCGAGCGAGACAATGGTGGAGGTTTAGCGTTCATCACGCACCACACCGTGAAGTATCGTCTTATTGAAGCAGACATCGACCACAAGGATACTATCCTAGATTGTCAGGGTATTGCTATCCAGTCAGGCGATGTTGAGCTCGAAATATTTAACGTATACATACCCCCTGTCACCAGCTGCCCGGCAGGATAACACCCTGAAATAGGTGCGCTACTCAGAGGTGAAAACCGTATGGTAGTTGGTGACTTTAACGCGCACCACGATCTTTGGCACTCAACCCTGTCAAATGATCGTAGGGAAATACATCTGCCTGAGCAGATAGACGATTCGACATTCTGCACAATGAACGACGACGCACCCACCAGGATTATGGGCAGCTGCTGCAGCTCGCCAGATCTAACAATTGTCAGCGCTGGTCTGATAAACAGCGTATCATGGTGACCTATGCTGACCCTAGCATCAGACCATCTGTCCAGAGTCATCTCGATTGATAAACCTGCCGACTTTGCTTCCGTGGATCACCGGACCTATATCAACTTTTCCAAAGCTGACTGGAAAGGCTTCGCGTATGTTACTGAAGGCGCCTTCACTGCACTGCCCATACTTACCGACGTTCACGTAGGTGAACGTAAATTCCGCAAGGTTGTCACTGCTGCTGTAGCTCGCTTCATCCCAGCAGGATGTATTAAGGATCCACGTACGAACTTTTCTGCTGAAGCGGCTGTTCTAACCGATGAGAGCGACAACCTTCGTCAGGCCGATCCCGGAAATCCCCGTATCAGGGATCTCCATTCGGAGATTCGGCAACTTGTGAAAGTACATAAGCGGAAGAAATGGAAAGAGCATTTGAAGACCTGCAACTTCGCCTCTGGTGTGAGCAGGCTTTGGTCAACCGTGAGGTCGTTGTCCAACCCGGCGAAGCGTGACGACAGAGTCGAAATAGACTTTGGTGACCACGATTTGTCGGACCCGGAGCGATGCGCGAGTTATTTTAGCTGGCAGTTCATTCTGCATCCTCCGGTGGATAAAGCCAATCGTCGAGTGACCAGAAGGCTGCACAAAATGCCAAACGTTCCCACGACAGTCGGGTCTACGTAACCGGAACGACCCAGATTTATATTTGACCAAGGACTGTCACTCCAGCAACACTCCCCAAAAACTCTTTGGGGAACTTGTATGCAGCTACAACAACAACAACAACAACAACAACAACAACAACAACAAAATGCCAAAACCCAGTGCGCCCCTTGTTTTCACCAGCGGTGAGGTAAGGGGAGCCATCGGGAAGGCGAAGCCTCCAAAGCCATTGGACCCGACGGAATATGCATGTTGATGCTGAAAAATTTGGGTCCTGCGGGAGTAGTGTACCTAAGGAGGTCCTCAACCTGTCTATGGCCACTCTCGTCATTCCAGACATCTAGAAGACGGGGAGAGTGGTCCCACTGCTCAAACCGGGAAAACCAGCCAACAAAGGAGAGTCTTATCGCCCGATAACCCTCCCCGGTAGCGAAGACACTAAGGGCCCTGCTACTCCCGTACTGTACGAACCAACTGACCCCAGCGAAGCATCAGCATGGGTTCCGTAAAGTGCATAGCACAACAACAACACTTAACGCCATAAACACTCAGATAACTCGTGGCCTTAAACGAAACCGCCCCTGTGAGNTCCAGAGTCATCTCGATTGATAAACCTGCCGACTTTGCTTCCGTGGATCACCGGACCTATATCAACTTTTCCAAAGCTGACTGGAAAGGCTTCGCGTATGTTACTGAAGGCGCCTTCACTGCACTGCCCATACTTACCGACGTTCACGTAGGTGAACGTAAATTCCGCAAGGTTGTCACTGCTGCTGTAGCTCGCTTCATCCCAGCAGGATGTATTAAGGATCCACGTACGAACTTTTCTGCTGAAGCGGCTGTTCTAACCGATGAGAGCGACAACCTTCGTCAGGCCGATCCCGGAAATCCCCGTATCAGGGATCTCCATTCGGAGATTCGGCAACTTGTGAAAGTACATAAGCGGAAGAAATGGAAAGAGCATTTGAAGACCTGCAACTTCGCCTCTGGTGTGAGCAGGCTTTGGTCAACCGTGAGGTCGTTGTCCAACCCGGCGAAGCGTGACGACAGAGTCGAAATAGACTTTGGTGACCACGATTTGTCGGACCCGGAGCGATGCGCGAGTTATTTTAGCTGGCAGTTCATTCTGCATCCTCCGGTGGATAAAGCCAATCGTCGAGTGACCAGAAGGCTGCACAAAATGCCAAACGTTCCCACGACAGTCGGGTCTACGTAACCGGAACGACCCAGATTTATATTTGACCAAGGACTGTCACTCCAGCAACACTCCCCAAAAACTCTTTGGGGAACTTGTATGCAGCTACAACAACAACAACAACAACAACAACAACAACAACAACAAAATGCCAAAACCCAGTGCGCCCCTTGTTTTCACCAGCGGTGAGGTAAGGGGAGCCATCGGGAAGGCGAAGCCTCCAAAGCCATTGGACCCGACGGAATATGCATGTTGATGCTGAAAAATTTGGGTCCTGCGGGAGTAGTGTACCTAAGGAGGTCCTCAACCTGTCTATGGCCACTCTCGTCATTCCAGACATCTAGAAGACGGGGAGAGTGGTCCCACTGCTCAAACCGGGAAAACCAGCCAACAAAGGAGAGTCTTATCGCCCGATAACCCTCCCCGGTAGCGAAGACACTAAGGGCCCTGCTACTCCCGTACTGTACGAACCAACTGACCCCAGCGAAGCATCAGCATGGGTTCCGTAAAGTGCATAGCACAACAACAACACTTAACGCCATAAACACTCAGATAACTCGTGGCCTTAAACGAAACCGCCCCTGTGAGAGAACTATTCTAGTAGCGTAGGACCTGTCCAAGGCGTTCGACACTGTCAGTCATTCAACGCTACTAGAAAATATAGAGGCCTCCTCACTCCCACAGGGACTCAAACGGTGGTCGGCGAATTACCTGAGTGGCCGACACTCGTCAGTAATTTTCTGAGACAAAACCAGCAAGCCACGTAAAATTAAACAGGGGTACCACAGGATGGTTTCCTGTCTCCACTATTGTTTAATTATTACATTTCAAAGCTTCCTCAACCACCAAAGGGTGTCAATATTGTCTCCTATGCTGACGATTGTTCGATCATGGCGTCTGGGAATGGAATTGATGAGTTGTGCTCGAAAGTAAACGGTTATCTCGCCGAACTTTCTCGCTTCTAGACTGCAAGGAGCCTTGCCCTATCCCCTGCGAAATCCTCGGCAACCCTATTTACACCTGGACGAAGGAGGTCAGACCGTAACTGGGTATTCACGTTGATGGCTCAACAATACCGACGGTGAATAACCCGAAAATTCTCGGAGTTACCTTCGACAGTCTGCTCTGCTTCTCGGTGCATACAACCGCAATTGTCAGCAAAGTACAGAACCGCAACAATGTCCTCAAGTCGCTGTCCGGCAGCACTTGGGGCAAAGAAAAAGAAACGTTGTTGGCAACATACAAGGCGATTGGCCGGCCGGTTCTAAACTATGCCTATGCAGTGGATGAAACTACAGACTTGCCAGAACACGGCACTATGAACAGCGACCGGATGCCTCCTGATGACGCCCCAACACCACCTACACAACGAATCCCAGATGCTCCCAGTCAAGGAGCATAATACAATGCTCTGCAAGAAGTTCCTTGTGGGGACCCACAGACATGGTCATCCCAAAAAACAGCTGCTTGCAGAAGAGCCCTCGCCAAGGCACGTCAGGATGCATCTCTACGAACTGACGGACGAAGTCCAGAGGTTTATTAAACAACCTCTGGACCCGTCAACTTACCGACGGGCCCTGAACGGTATTCACAGGGGATCAGTCTCGAGTTATGTAGACTCCCGCCCTGTGAATGCCGTTCTAGGCACACAACCACCGGACGTGGACGGGACAGAACTTTGTCTGCCTCGGGAGACCCGCACTACAATAGCCCAACTTCGCTCTGGCTATGGCAGCAGGCTAAACTCTTGCCTGAGCAGAATCAATGAGGATGTGTCTAACCAATGCCCGGAATGTGGAGAGTCGCCACTAGACTCTCGGCACCTCTTCACATGCCCTGAGAACCCCACTCAGCTGACGTCCCTGTCCCTATGGACAGCTCCGGTGGAAGTCGCACAATTCCTTGGCCTCCCCCTAGCTGAAATGGACGACAACGTTGACGGATGAACTGACCCGAGCGGGGCTTAGTAGCCGCTACAACAACAACAGGCTGTACGCTTCTTAGGGCTGCCGTTAGTGGAACTTGACAACAACGACTGAGATATTAACCGACCTGGGCGGGGTTCTTGTAGTCGCTACAACAACAACTAAAAACTTTTCACAGTCGCTTATTGTACGGGAAATCCACATTCGCAATACCATGGAAAGCGATAATCGAATAATAGTCGTTTATCTACTACTAGTCGACACTCGCAATAGGGGTGGGACTACCAGTGAATGCCATTCAAGGCCTGTTGATATGCTATCTGGTCCAGAGGTTGCTTTGTGAACCTATGGACTCCGGCCGTCAGTTCGTGTAGATGCCTTCTGAAGTGCCATGGCGAGGGCTCCGCTGCAAGCAAGTGTCTGACAGATCCAACGATACTGGAACGGTTCTCTCACAGGGGCGGTTGCAGTTTAGGGCAGGTGTTATCTGATTGTTTAGCGCTTTAGTGCACTTTACGGAACCCATGCTGATACATCGCTGGGGCCAGGTGGTTCCAGTAATGCGGGAGTAGCAAGCCCTTTAGTGTCTTCGCTACCTCCAGTGTCTTCGATTTATGCTATTTATTTTAGTTATGTCCTTATAAAAATAAAATTTATTCTTTAACAAAGACCTAAATAAATCCTTATGTGAAATATTTCTGAAAAATTCAACAAACTTTCGTAAAGGGGTTTAATTAGATTTATTAGACAGATTTTGACTGTGCAGTTTTGTAGCCCACTCAATGTTAGTATAATAAAGTGCAAGTTTGAAATAGCTAGGGCTTACCGTTGATTTCTGGAATTATTTTTGTTTGAAGGTGTAGCTATTTCTAAGCTGCACATTATTATACTTAAATTGAGTGGGCTAAAAAACTTCATGCTGAAAATCTTCCTAAGAAATCGTATTAAAAAGCTCGATATTTTTACGAAAGTTTGTTGAATTTTTTTAAATATGGNAGTGTGGTCGCCGGTGACTAATAGGACGCAGTGGACGAAGCTACAGACTGCACAGAACACCGCACTTAGGANTCATGCTGAAAATCTTCCTAAGAAATCGTATTAAAAAGCTCGATATTTTTACGAAAGTTTGTTGAATTTTTTTAAATATGGCACAGAGTGTGAAACTTAGATTTATTCGCCCCCTTATTCTAGAACCCGAATTTTCGTAATTCGTAATTCGTAGCTACGCTACGAAAAATGAAAAATCCACAACCTGTGCCCCCTTGCTTTCACTTGCGGTGAAGTTCAGGTGGCCATCGGGAAGGCGAAAGCCTCCAAAGCCATGGGTCCCGACGGAATATGCATGATGATGCTGCAAAATTTGGGTCCTGCGGGGGTAGCATACCTAACGGAGGTCCTCAACTTGTCTATGGCCACTCTCATCATCCCATACATCTGGAAGGTGGGGAGAGTGGTCCCACTGCTCAAACCGNCAAGCACCTGTTGCATTTGCTTCTGCCTTCGGCCGCGCTTAGGGATTATAACCCTTACTAAGTAGAATTCTCCTTTCTGTGATGCCGGAGAAGAGGGGCTTCCGCATGTCAAAGGTATACAACATTTCTTGTGCATATCACTCCGGCTACGCCGTCCACAGTATTTTTGCGCAGAACCCACATCGGAATTTGCAAAAAAGTGCATAGTGCAAACCGAGTTTATTAATAAGCTAGTGGTAGGAAATTTGAAACATTTATCTTAAATAAAATGTGAATCCTTTGATTGGACACAACAACCGAAAATCGTTGTACATTAACTAAACCGGACCCAAGTTTCTCGATAAGGGGCAACAAATATTCTTGTTTGCTCGTTTATATAAAGCTGTGGATAAAAATATACGTATATGCGAAAGGCAAATTTATCTGTTTAAATGAACACCCAATATTTCTTGCAAACACACATCGATTTACAACTTTTATTTCCCCTCCGACACAGAATTGTTTTCGTACAAAAAAAAGCTTACTCGTTCGTTTTTAGGCATGCCATTGTTACGAATTTCGAAAGTTCGAAAATACGATTCGGATTGCAGCATACTATTTCTACGATTCGTAGCAAAATGTATGAAGAAAAAAAATATTTTTTGCCCAGCGAAATGCCGGGACACGTATAACTTCTTTTTTACCGATATAACTTTCCCCGGTAGTTTGAACCCTTCCCGATCACTGACCCCTACCATATGTCTCACAGTGTAATAGGAGTGTTCGCTATGCAACTGCCAGTAAGAATTAGCCAGTAACAAAATAAGGTACCTTACTCTCCCAAAGAGAGAAATTTACTAAGTTTTGCGCGAATAGGAATTAGCAAACATTTGCAAGCTTCACTGCCAGCTGGCGTCCACGGTTGCATTTCGAGCATAATACATTTTTTAAATTATTTCAGGTGGAAAACAAAACATGACCTATACGTATATTTCTTATTATTCTGACTTTCTTCAACATACGCTTCAATTTCTTTGTGGAAGTCACTGTCGGATTTCCTATATCGACAGTGGTGTCGATACTGAGTACCTTTTAAATGTTTGGAATTAATTAAATTAATAGAATAAACAAATATTTACATACTTCTTTCATTAGTAAATCGCAACAAGATTGTTAAATTTTAAATTTAACCAACTTGTTGATTTAAATTAATTTTTGACAAACTAAGTGCAACAATTATTAATAATTGTTTCTCTTGTAAATAAATAAATAAATAAACAAAATTTTTACAAAAATGCAACCGTGTGCCACAATCCTGCTTGCAAATTCTTACTGGCAAAAATTTTCCCAGCACGAATTTGCAACTTCCCCTCCAAATGAAATGTCAAAATTGTGCTCTCTCCTTGCAAATTTTACTGGATTTTTGGCTAAACGAACACGATTTGGTAACAATTGGTACCAACTTGTACAAATTTTTTGCATAGCGAACACTCCTAATTATGACACGGAGTGTAGCTACCATATTTTTAACCAACTTCACAAAAGGAGAAGGATTATCAATTCGTCCGAATATTTTTTTTTCGCATATATCGTCCACGTTAACCGATTTCTATAATTCTTTTTTTAAAGGAAAGGTGTTACCTCACAGGTGTGCCATATTAATTTGGTTTAGATCCGATCATCGGATCATGAAGAAATGTACGATAATTTTAAATTTTTATATGAGAATTTAAGTCGGTTTTGTTTTTTGTTTAAAAATTACTTTTATATTTATTATTTTTGCATTTTTTAACCGGCTTCAAAAAAAAGGAGGAGGTTATCAATTCGTCGCAATATTTTTTTATGTATGTTACCGCATAACGTTGGACCACGTTAACCGATTTATATAATTGAAAAGGAGGAGGCTATCCTTTCGTCGGAATATATATATATTTTATGTTTGTTATCGCATAACTTTGGAACACGTTAGCGGATTTCTATAATTCTTTTTTAAAGGAACGGTGGTACGTCAGAGGTGGTCCCATATTAATTTGGTTGAGATTCGATCATCGGACCATGAAGAAATGAATGGTATTCTTAAATTTGTATATGAGAATTAAAGTCGGTTTTGATTTTTTCTTAAAAATTGTTGGTTATTGAGCTTGAGGTCTTTTTATATGTAAAATTATTGTGGAAAAAACAGAAGTTACAGCTGCTATTTCGGTGATAACTACATATTACTAGACTTCTTGACTGGGATTCGACACAGCGAGCCCAGCGTACGAAGTCAATGGTCTACCCACTGCGCTATGTTTCGCCCTAGAAACTGTTGTCGCTGTTTCCACTTTTTCATATGCCAACCCCAACTACAATCTAGGGCAGCTATTCTGCTGCTATTTAGACTTGATCACGTGGTTATTGTGGTTGTTGTTTTTTGTTTGTTAGTTAGCTTCTATTTTTGGAAAAAAATGGCAAATTGCAAGTTGCTCAAAATTCGCGTTGATTTTTCATAATTCCATTTTCTGAAGGTGTTGTTTTGGGGATGCAGGTTTACAGCCCATCAAATTGCTCAAAATTTGCGTTATTTTTGAGAATTTTTTTTTTATATTGAAACAAAAAAGGTTTTCTATATTGAAGAAAATGCACAACACCGTCCGTAAAATAAATTATGAACAATCAACACGACTTTTGACCAACTTGAAACTTGTACGTTTTTATACAGAAATTGAATGGGCTTTGTAGATACCTAAAAATGCTCTCAAAATTCTGATTAGATAGCTCGATTAGAGACAGTAATGCCATGTTCATATTTATGCCAGTTTTTGAATTTTGATTATTTATTTATAAAAACATGGTTCATTCAGTACCGTAAACCAAATAAATCAAAACTTCAAAATTTGTGAAAAACTTGCGAAAATTCATCAAAGTTCAAAAAATTATCAAAATTTCAAGTTTTTTAATCAAAATGTTTAGAAAATTTGGGTATTAAAACCCGTCCAATTTTAGTATAAAAAGGGCAAGTTTCAAGTTGCTCAAAATTCGCGTTGATTTTTCATAATTTCTTTTGCTATAGAAAACTTTTAGAACATACTTTGTATGGAAGAAAATGCGAAACACGCTTAACCAAAAAATTCTCAAAAATCAACGCAGAATTTGGAGCAACTTGATTAAAAAGCTTGAAATTTTGATAATTTTTGGAAATTTGTTGAATTTTCGCAACTTTTGATCAAATTTAAAGCTCTAAAGCAGAGCTGGGCAATTTTTGCTCGCGAGCAACGACAGCGCCGCAGTTCGTATACGTATACAGAAGCATAGCAGCGAACTTCGATTCAGTCTGCTTGCATATTTCACCAAGGTAACATCACGCTCGGCTGTTGATTGTTTTTCTTCGTAATTTTAGAATACGCTTGCCACATTTTTTGTAGGAAATTGACAAAAAATCCCCAAAGCAAAAAGTGGTGTATTTTTCTTCGATTGGTGTTTGCGTGAGTTTTCTACGATTCAAACACAAAATAGTGCGACTCTATATAAGAACTACAGTTTATAGTTCAAAGAACCTTCAACACCCACAATGTCTATTATGCTGTCATTCCTACGTATTTTTAATATAAGTAGACTGAATTTTTCATGCCGTGTGAATTTAAAAAAATATAAAATGGGCTTCTTGCTGACCACTAGTTTTGAAATAAGTTCCATGATTTTTTTTCAAAAAGGGCACAAATTGCATACTTTATTTTAGAAAAATTGTTTTATATCTAAAGAAATGATAGAGAAATATAAATGCTGGTTTATGGCCAGATATACTTAATGAATAATATTTATAAGTTATACTCTATTTTTAGGACTAAATACCTATTTTTACGATTATCCTTAAACCTCGTCCGGATTTCCCAAATCTCTCGGTTCGTATCGCTGGATTGTTAAATAAATGGTAACGATGACCAAATTGTAGTACAATTAACTTTATTGTACAACAAACAATTTACAATACTTGCTAATACAGTAAAAACACTTTACAATACTTGTTAAAGCAATAACAACGCTTTACTACTTGTTAACACAATTAAACTTATAGCTTGCTTATTCGCAACTCACTTCTCCGCTCACTTTACTTGTAGATTGCTGACTAGTAACTGTCTCAACTCCGCTGTGGCGGCGCCCTTATATACCTGCGCTGGCACTTATGGCAACTCTAGAACATTCTGAAGTTTATCGCTCATTCTCTTTCTCTCGCTGTTCGCAGTGTTCATCCAACTTGACGTTTCTCTTTGTGGAACATTCTACGTCATTCCTCGAACATTCTGCCTATTTCTCGTTGTTCGCTTTGTGTTGCCGCAGTATTCGCCACACTGCCCTCCACCTAAGTCTGATCGTCCCGATCAGACACACTTGGCGCTCCAACCGCTCCAAGTCTTTCCAAGTGGGCCACTTTCATCTTGGTCCTCGGTCTCCCCATTGTC
>NW_016157904.1:142883-143366 GCF_001687245.7 Rhagoletis zephyria
CATCATCTGTCCATGACACCCAGACTCCCGCCTTCGTGCTGCACTGCCTTTAGCACATCTTGCTACATCCGGATCCTTACGCCGAAACTTCCGCCATCGTTTCGTATCTCGCTCTTCCGCCGATGCTAACTTCATTGATCGGACATGTATAATTTCAACCTTGGCTTCCGGCTTAACTGCTCGCCTTTGCCGACCACCTTTTTCGGGACACTCCAAAGCGCGCCTACTGCTTCCACAGCCGCTTCCATTTCCGGCCACCGGCGTATCACCATTGCAACGTGGTTCAGTGGCTTTCCTCCTGCCGGAAACACTGCTTGGCTCGCCATGACCACTTCCTTGTTGCGACCTTTTCTTCACTGTTCTGATGGAACCGTCACGCTTTTCCTGTATCGATGAACCAAACCATTCCATCTCCATCACTGCCAACCTCCGCCCAACTAACCGCTTCCGTTTCTGGTGGAATCTTCGACACTTCCTCTAAGA
>NW_016157904.1:145246-149157 GCF_001687245.7 Rhagoletis zephyria
TCATCCACCTTAGCTTCGACTTTGTCCTGTTCTTCCTTAATAAGCGCTTCGATCTTATCTTGTCGTTCCTCGATTTTATCTTGTCTCTCTGAGTTCCGAGTTATTTTTGAATAAATTCTCTTGTAGCTGAGTAATCTTTTCATCTAGCTGCGATGATATGCGTGTTTCCTGCACTTGCAACTGGGATGAAATCTGTGACATGGCAGCCAATAACGTGTTCATGTCCATAGCTGTTGATGAACTTGGGGACTTTTGCTGTTCTTCAACCTTCCCGGATGTCTGCTGCACTTCCTTCGACGAACAAGCGGCCTCATCCTTCTGTTCATCCTTTGCGGATGCATCGTCTAGTTTACCCTGGAAGTCGTATTTGTCCACGTCGATGCCTTCTGCTTCCATAGCCTCTCGCAGCCGTGATAGTAACTCCACTTTTCTTCCGGAGGTTGCTAAATTTCGCTTCTCCATTTCCTGTTTGAGTTCCTCAATCTTTAAGTCCTGAATTTTCACCATTTTCANTTGTGGAACATTCTACGTCATTCCTCGAACATTCTGCCTATTTCTCGTTGTTCGCTTTGTGTTGTCGCAGTATTCGCCACACTATTTATATGAAAATAATAAAATCTAAGCACCGTAACCATCTGCCGGCTGGCATTTCAAAGATTTGGTTCTATCGAAACGGTGCCCAGTTATTAAACAAATGAGTTTTACCAATTTAAATTTTGTAAAATTTTAAATCTACTAAATTTTTCGTATGCAAAAGTTTCTATAACTAATAGTATTAGTTACTAAAACTTCCGAGATTCATTATTCCACTATACGTATAAGCAAAATAGACCAAAAGACCTATGCACAAAAAATACCAATTTTAGTACATTTATAAAAAATGTAGCAACTATAATTGAGCGCGACGCACTAATACCACGTCATATAAAAATATATAAACAATGCAGAAAAATGTGTTAATTTTATTACTACATGGCCAAATTTTGCAGGAATCAATAAATATACAAACATTGATTAATTAGGAACACGTAGTAATAATTTTGGACATGTATCCCTTTAGATAAGTACGATTTTTAGCACATGAAAAATTGGATATATTAACAGTGTTTGCAATTTCATGTAGACCAAAAGGAAGGTGTGCAGCAAAGTGAATTTTTGGACTTGCCATTTTAAAAAGCCATGCAGAGTGCATATTTATATTTGTGGACGGTAGCCCACCACCATAAACTCCACAGCTGTTGACTCCACAGTTTTTATTTGATGACTTTTGTACCATTTCCGAGAGGATGCATGAGTGTGGCTTTTTTGGAAGCAAATATTCTATGTCAGTAAAACATAATTTAAGCTGAACTTTTAAATGTATAATAACTTGGGCACTGTTTTGTATTAGGTACGTAATAACGCGGTAAGATGCCGCTTGAATTAGCGCCTGGCGACCTTATCCACTGGTTCATTACCTCATACCAGCACTAAAAGAATTAGGTACTGTGGTGTAGTTAAAAAAATTTAATTTTATAAAATTTTAATTTTATGTATTTTGAGTTTCAAAGAAGAAAAATTTCTGAAGTAATCAAAAATTTTCTTTTTGATTTACATAAATTGAAAAAGAACTTAATTCAATAATTTCAAAAATAACAAAGTACAAAAATGAACAAAGTACAATAGTAAATAGTATTAACACTACAATAAATTTTGTCTAATTTCGCATTCTCACTTAATGAATGCCTTTCAATTAAAATTTTCTTAAGTGCAGTAAATTTATTATTTTCGGGCGGATTTTGAATAAAGTCTAAAATCGTTATTATAACTTCTTGCGGAAGTGCAGTAATTGTATGTTCATACTTTGTTGTTTCTTGTGTAATATTTTTGGTACTAAACTGCATTTCCGCATGAGTAAACCACGCTTCCGGACAACTTGTCCAGAATTGTGGTAGTTTGACCGATGTAGCACAAATCTCACTACTATTTCGATCGACATACGGATTTGTTAACTGTTCGTTAAACGTACTATTTTGTAAACCAATAAGAGTTTCATTTAAATTATCTCGTGTAGATGTATGTGTATCATGTTGTGGTGAATGAAACATTTTGATTATTTGAATTTGAGCAATTATCAAAATACCTCAGAAAAGGGAAGTTTACAATTAAAAAAAAATAAATATATATGTAACATTTAATAAATAACAATTAAATTCTTTTAATTTTTAATACAAATAGTATATATATATATTAGGGTGGGTCGATTTAAAAATCGCTCATTGCTCTGTGAAAATCGTATTCTAGGGATCAAAATAAGAAACTTTGCCGAAGGAACCATACCTCTAAAACGAATTCTGATGTCCCCCAATTTGGGTCGAACTTTTGGGTAGGGGCAAATTTTGAAAAATCCCACTTTGACCCATTTAGAGTGCTCCAATCGAGTCCAAATGTATGACCGACCCCCACTAACTTTGGACGGCCGATCCACCCATGCCAGTGGCACACCCCCTGGAACTCCCCTGGGGGGTTCCCCATACAATCATTTCAAAAAATCACCATTTTTGGCCTTTACATGAAAAAATCAGCTAAATGGCTATGTTTTTTCTTTATTTTTATTTATTTATTTATAATAATATTTATTATTTATTTATAATAATATCTATTTTAAAAGAATTGTTTAACGCTCGGATTACTTTCAACTTGAAGATGAAACCAAAGACGATATCTACGAGCCAAATTGATAAGTATTATGTCAATTTATTTCTTTAGCTTTCGGTGCTAATATTGCACCCTCATCAGAATTATAAAAAATCTGTGCTAATATATATATGTGTGTTTAACGCAAATTAAGCTGCGGCACCATGGATTGTCCATCGTATTATACACACATATATGTATCCGCAACTTGGTCAAATTGGCGGTATGTTTACCCTGTTTCTTATGGGAGTAGCACGTAACAATTGTAAATCTTCCGGCATAATCTATCTCATCTATCGGCATCTATTTTTTCTCTTAAGAAATTTATTTAGTCAGAACATATGTAAATGAAAAAATTAATTTAAGTCTCAAAATACATAAAATTAAAATTTTATAAAATTAAATTTTTTTAACTACACCACAATTGGCGACCCTTCCAGGAGCAGCTGACCAATCTATTGGTAATTAAGGATTAGAAACATAGGAGAGTAACGCAACATCGCCACAAGAACCGCGGAAATTCTACACACCTATAGAAGTTAAACAATCAGCAGCCCCATTGCTTCGGCTATAGATCCTTTAAGCTCTACAACTCCTTTTCAAGGCGTACCACCACTACCAACGCAGCCCACATTGTTAACAGATCCGTTTGGGCTTCCAGCGCTTTAACTCAATCAGGAAGAGTGCAACACTGGCGGTTTCTTTGTTAACATCAGCAATCTAGTGCAATTTGGAGTGGCAGTTGAAGCAATACAATTCATATACGCAATACACAAGTCAATTACGCGACACGAAGCACAATCGCGTGGTAGCTACAAGTACGACGACGACTAATAAGTTTGCCGAAAGCAGCACAAAAACATCGAATGTCGCATACAGGAAGCTCTACAATAACCGGTCAGCGATGTTGAGTTATCAGCGACCTCATCAACGCAAACACCCACTCCAACAACAACAGCAGTTTAACAACTGCATTAGGTCTAGAATCGGGATCGATAGCAGCAGCCACGTCAGCGGCATCAGCAGCGACCGCAGCAGTAGCGCTAACATCAACAACAACATCTAGAGTGTTTACTGAGTGGATACATTACCGTAAGCACGTTTTGAAACTCAACTAAAGGTGCCAACAATCTTAGTTTTACTGGTGAGCTGTATTGTTCTCATATTTTTAATATATATATATATTAGGCCGGGTCGATTTGTGGGGAGGCAAAAAAATCGCCCATTGCTCTGTG